>NC_077227.1:60053464-60140964 GCF_027887165.1 Monodelphis domestica
GACATGATCAGATCTGTGTTTTTGGAAGACTGATTAAGAAATAGCCAGAAACCTGTGAAAATATTTTGAGAAAACCCTCAAGAATATGGAAATATCCATCCTCATGTTTTTGTTTTTCTTCAGTTCAATTCAAATCATTTTGATAAATATGAATAGAATCTGCTATATGTCAAGCACTAAGCTAGGGGCTGGGGACACAAAGACAAATATGAAATAGTCTGCCCTCAAGAAGCTTACATTCTACCAGAGGCACAAGAATGGGTAGAGAAATAATATGTACACAGGTACATTAAGACAAAATAAAAACAGTGTAATTACAAAGTAATTTGGGGGAGGAGGAAGAGACAAGGCATAACCACTGGGGAGATGCCACCCCCAATTTCCTACACTAGCACCCATGTCCTGTATGGAACAAGGGGAAACAGATTTTTTTTTTTAAACCCTTACCTTCCGTCTCGGAGTCAATACTATGTATTGGCTCCAAGGCAGAAGAATGGTAAGGGCTAGGCAATAGGGGTCAAGTGACTTGCCCAGGGTCACACAGCTGGGAAGTGGCTGAGGCCAGATTTGAACCTAGGACCTCCCGTCTCTAGGACTGGCTCTCAATCCACTGAGCTACCCAGCTGCCCCCAGGAAAACAGATTTTTCTTGGTAAGTCTGAATGGGACTAGGAGGAAAATTGATTTCCACTTGGAACTAAAGTGGCCCCAGAAGGAAACTCTCTTATGGGAAAAGAAAAAACTGGGGTCTAAAACCGCATGGAGAGAGTCAGGAGCCTGGTCCAGAGAAGGCATGGGGTATGATGCAGGCAATCTGAGCAGTTTACCACCAAGAGAATGGAGGCATCTGAGATTATGGCACAGAGCTTCCAAGCTAATTGATCTCCAGGTATATCAATGAATTGTAGGATTATTGCTATAGAGCTGGAAGAAAACTAAGAAGCCATTCCATCTAGCATCTTCACCTTATAGAAGAGGAAAATCAAGGCTGTTTAATTGATCCAAGAGCAATGAAACAAAATATATAATCTGCCAATGGATAGCATTTAATAAGCACCCACTATGTCCCTGGCACTGTACTAAACCCTAGGGATATGAAGCCAAAAATGATAGTCCCTGCCCCAAAGTGCTGACATGATCTATTCCCAAAAAGGATTTTGCTACTAAAAAAACCCCAAAGAAACCATGAACTTTCTCATGGATTCTAAAGAGAAACTCAAGAGTTTAGGTATTGTCTAGGACAACTTCCACATTTTACAGATGATGAAACTGAGTCTGAGAGAGGTAAAAAGACTTGCCTATGGTCACACATAATAAGTATCAGAGCAGGATTTGAATGCAGGTCCTCTAATTCCAATCCTAGTGGCCATATCAAGGAAAGGCAATGAATATAGAGGTATAAATGTTTCCTTTGCTTTGTTCCTAGAAACCATTGGTTCCAGTTTAGACATCAGAGTGTTGGGTCTGGACCTTTATTGTTCCAGACTTGGGGAAGGGAGCAGAGACTAGTCCTCTCCTTTCTTTACTGGGTCAGTGGTTTCCTGGTTCCTGACCTTATTCTTTTCTGCTTTAGCTTTTGTCTGAAGGGGACTATCTGACCAAATTCTGGCCAGAGTCATAGGCTAGGTAGCCCTAAGGCATCTGTTGTTCTATGGCTGCCACAGAAAATAGAGGTGTTGAAAAAGTAACCAGGGTTGTTGTCTGGATTTTGTCCCAGAGCATTGAGTTTGAAGGGTGTGTGTACGTCTCCCCTGTGTTTTAGATAATGCTATATCTGTGCTTTGAATCTCAAGGTCCTCTGTTGGTTGTACCCCCAAATTGTTGGAGGGGAGAATGGGGTCCAGGAGAGGGGGAGAAAGAAGTGTTGAGGGTCTGTGGTGGACCAGGAATAGGGATGGGGCATATTTCCTCCCAGCATGACTGCATCTTAAATTAGAATTTACTCTACAGAGATTCTCAAACACCCACACCCCAGCATTCTTCATGCCTCCATCATCATCCCTAATATTTTTGACTCAGGTAGAAAAATTTCTAGTAATGCTTCTTGATAGTGTCATATGGGCTACTGCCTTTCTGAACATTGTGAACAATTTCTCTTGCCATTCCTATTTAGCAGAGGGGGAAATTGATACCCCCCCAAATCTGGGACTCGACTAGGATCACTCAACAAAGAAAAAGTCAGGATCAGATCCCAGAGTTTCCATCACAGTGGGGACCCTAAATCTAGACAGATCCAATTATCTTCTGAACACAGGCTCAGTTCAATTCAAGAAATAAGTGTGGAGGGGCAGCTAGGTGGGCACTTCCCCAGAAAAGATCCTTTAACTTCCTTCAGTGTGGCATTCTGTCTGCCTTTTTGGGTTACAGATAACATGAGAAATTGATGGTCCTGATAGAGGACAGGAGATCTCCTGCCCTATCACACAAAGACCTGGCTTTCCCCCGGAACCTCCCCAGATCGGCAGGGAAAGGGGTCCATGCTAGATTCACCAGGACCAGAAAGGATTCTCGCTTCGCCCCAAGGCTTTTGTATTTAGGGCTAGTGGCACGTCTGCCTGTGGGGGTAGAGGGTGCAGGTCACCATCTGGGGCTCCGGCTCATCTTTTCCACTTCTGGGCAGCTGGGGGCAGTGGCAGCCCTTCAAATTTCCCCCTTCCTCCTCCTTTTTCTTTCCCTCTGTCTCCTGTCATTGTCCTATGCTGGGATGTCTGTCTCTTGATCTGGTTCATTCTTTTTCTGTCTCTTGCTTCCTATTTTATTGCCTCTCTTGTTCTCCTTCCCTTCTCCACACCCCCTTCCCACCCTCTATTTTCCTCTAATTTGGACAGATTGTTTTCTTTGAGCTTTCTTTTCCTTGGAAGTTGGCAAGAGCTGGCTGATGTCCTGGGAGTAACAATAACGGACAATTTCCAGCAGGTGGTGGTGTTTAGCACCTTTTATTAATGGAACTTTTAATTAAAAACACACATAGGCTCTCACACACCCCTCGTGCCTGTACCCGTGCCGCTGACGCGCGATCCTTTCTTCCTCTTTATCCATGTCACCATTAAACAAATTGCATCCATCGTGTCTGTGTCAGACCAGCGTGTGCCATCGTGGGTGTGTTGATACAAACGTGCACGTGTGGACAGTGCGGTTCCGAGTGTGTGTTGGCATGGGTGCCCCCGGGTGAGCCTGGCAGAGTATGTGTGGATGCGGGTGCCCTAGAGGACCCCCATGGCCCCTGCCCAGGCGAATCGCCTGGCGAAATGCTGCCTGGGGCGTTACTCATCCCTGCTGGTTTTCCAAAGTCTCAGGCAGGAAAAAGGTCCCTTCTGTCTCCTTAGCAATTACGGCTTCTCGTGGGCTGCCAGTCTTCCGATTCCCCAGGGAGGGGGGACGCAGGGAAAAGGAGCCCGATCTGAGGCTCAGCTTTAGGGGAACAGAAGAGAAAAGAATGAGCGTTTATATGGCGCCTACTATGTGCCAGGCTTTACAACACACCTCACAACAACCCCGAGAGGGTGGTGCTATTATTGTCCCCATTTTACAAATTGGGAAACTGAGGTTAAGTGACTTGCCCAGGATCATGGAGCTAGTAAGCGTCTGGGGCTCCCGTCGTGGAATGGAAGGGGGGTCTCTGGGTCAGATCTCACTCTAGAGGCTCCCAGATGGGCTTCAGAGCATTTACTTTCCTACCATCTTCTCCTGACTGAGACATACCATAGAGGATAGTTTGACCATTTTTGGCTCTGGAAATAGACAGGAATTTAAATGACTACAAGAGAAAAAAATGGAATAATTTTAGATATGTTTAAAGTTGAGCAGGTTCAATGCTCCCAATTTACAGATGAAGAAACAGAGCTCCAGGGAGTAAAGGGTCCTACAGCCAGTTAGAATATTCCAGCAACTTCCTAAATGATTTCCCTGTCTGTGGGTTTTTCCTCTTTCAATTGTCCTAATTGATAGGCCTAAACCAGTGGATTTATTTTTTATTATATCACTTTCCTGTTCAGGATGCTCTGAAGAAGTTATATTTTTATAAAGGATACAAATATATAATATATAGGAAATATATAACAAAATATTTTATTATAATAAATATTTATATATTTATTACTATGAAATATTAAAAATACAAATTTAGTAAAATATATAATAAAGCATAAGCTAAAGTTTGTTATAATTTATATAATTATATAAGGTATATGCTGAATGTATAATGTGTATAAAGTATATAAAATCTATATATAAAATGTAATAACAATAAAAATCTATAAGATGTATAAATTAAAACAGAAATTCTTTTGCTTGGCATTTAATGCTTCTCATAATCATATCCCATCATCATTTCTGGCCTCATCTCACACTTACCCTATACAAATCCTGGCATCACCAGCCAGTTTAATGTACTTACTTTAACCTTGAATGTGTCATTCATTCATTCATTCATCCATTTTTTGTTGTTCAACAAACAATAAACATTTATTAAGCACTTGCTAAATATGAACACTGTGCAACAGTGAAAACCACTTTTGCCCCCAAAGAGCTCACATTTTAAGGGGAAGACACAGGATACTTAAATAGACATATGTACAATTTCAGAATAGATAAAAGTAACCTTTGAGGGAGGCAGCTAGGGGATGCCAAAGTACACAGAGCACTGGGTTTGGAGTCAGAGACACTCATCTTCTAGAGTTCAAATCTGGCTTTAGATACTTATTGGCTGTGTGATCCTGGGCAAGTCACTTAACCTTGTTTTCAAAAGTTTTCTCATCTGTAAAATGAACTGGAGAAGAAAATGATAACCACCCAAGTATCTTTGCCAAGAAAGCCCCGAATGGTGTCATGAAGAGATGGACATGACTGAAAATGACTCAATGACAAAAACAAACCTTTGAGAAGGCACCATCCTTTAGGGATTGGGAAAGAACTGAAGTGTGGGATGCATAGGGTTAAAAGCTGAGCAGATACAGAAACAAAATGAATGACAGTCCCTACTTTGAGTTATTTGATAATTTAAAAAATTTAATTTAAAAATTTAATTTAATTTTTTTTCTCCAAAGTCTTCAATGCAATATCTTTGTTCTCACTGTTTATATACATCCCCCACTTTCCTCCTCACCCCAAGCTATTCCAAATCTCTGCAGATATCTGTGTCCTACCTGCTTTTAAAAACTTACTTCAAGTTCTACCTCCTTCATGAAAACTTCTCTGGCTTCCTGAAGCCCCATAGTCATGTATAATGGATAAAATACTGGACCTGGAGTCAAGAAAATTTGAGTTCAAATCCAGACTCAGAGACTTAGTAGTTATGTGATCCTGGGCAACTTTTTTTGGTCTCATTTTCTTCAACTATAAAATAGTAATAATAATAGCACCTTACCTTCCTAGGTTGTTATGAGGGTTAAATGAGATAATATTTGTAAAAAAAATGTAGAAAGCATTGAATGCCAAGCTAAGGAATTGCTATTTTAATTTATACACAGAGCATCCTAATAAGAAAGTGATGTAATAAATAATATTTATAAATATAAATAAAATGTCAAATAATTGAGGTTAGGGCTTAGCACGGTGCCTGGAACACAGTAGGTACTTAGTAAATGCTTGTTTCCTTCTTGCCTGTTTGCCTTTTAAGCATTTGCCATAGCCACATTTATTTTGTGTTTTTTTTTTAACAATAAAAAAAAGAATGTAGCTGATGGGCCACATGGGGCTGTGAGAATTTAGAAGGTAGGGACATTTAGGCTCAAGACCTGTCTCAGACACACATGTGACTTAGAGATTAAGCTAACCAATTCTCACATTAGATTTTGGTCTTTCCTGATTGCATGATCATGAGCAAATCATTTGCTCTGAGCATTGTTTTCTGAAAAAATTCAAAAAAATTTCAATTATTTTCAATTATTCAGTTACTTGTTCAATTATTTCAATTCAGGATTTTCTATTTAACTGTAAAATGAAGAGTTTGGGATTGATGCCATCTAAAAGTCCCTTTCAATTCCTAAAATTATGACCTTATAATTTTTTTAGTCATCCACATTGACTTTGAAGATATGATCAAGGAATAGAGATAGATGAAAATGAATGGAAAAGTATTTATTAAAGGCTTTACTATGTGCCAAACACTATGCTAAACTCTGGGGACACAGATAGAAAATCCAGACATCCCCTCAAGGAGCTCTCATTCCAATCCAACCCACCCAGAGGAGTTAATGTGCTAGGATTATGTATTTAGAGATGGATAGGACATTAGGGGTCATCTGGTCCAAACTTCTCATTTTACAAAAGAGGAAATTGAGACCTAAAAGGAAAATGACTTGTTTAAGGTCACAGAGGGATAGAGCTAGGATTTAAACTGGGTCTCCTGAATGGGAACCCAGCACTGATTCCATGGAACCATGACCTCTAGAAGCCTCTTCCATTGTCATGAATCATCTCTTTGGGGGTCCTCAAGGACCCATAAAATATGACTTCAGCTGGCTCAAACTCAGGAGGATTAGAATTAAGAGCATTAGATGGGGCTGGAGAGGCCAGAAAATATCTAGTTCTTGCATCAAGATGGCACTCTCCGTTGGGGAGGCTGTTGAAAGGAAAAGACAATGAGGCTGGTCAGAAAACCAACCCCAAACTGTCAAATGGAGCTGCTTTCCGAGGGACTCTGATTCTTTCCCAGGCATCCTCTAAGCTATTTTTAGCTGTGGGATGTGCAAAACATATTTCAGAGAAACAGAGTGGAAAATCTGACACGCACAGTCCCGCTCTGTGGGCAGACACAATTTCTCCATCAGGTCTGCTCTCCCGTGTCTTATTTGTATCCCTCGAGTGCCTCTCCATTCAGGACGGGCAGCCTGGCTTGGAAACTCTGCCAGAGTCTTCTGAATAAGGTCGGTGGCCTACTGTGCAAGGGAGCAGGGTTATAACAAACAGACTTGATGAGGTCATCCCTCCCTCGATGTTTCAGAAAGCTGAGACTTAATGGTGGCTGCCTGTGTGTGTTTATAAACTGTAAAGCACTCTACAAATGTAAGGGGGTCATTATTATTTAAGGCTCACAGAGACCTCATTTTATCTGGTGGAGATGGGCAGAGAAAATTGGGTTTTCTCCCTTTTTTCAGATTGGGAAACTGAGGCACCATAGAAATGAAATGACTTATTCTAAGGGTCACTGATGGTGGCAAAGCTGTGACCTCCATTTCTTGAGCTTTCAGTCCAATGCTATGTTTTATTTTTATATTTTAAGATCAGTAGTTTCTAATCATATGAAAATGTGAGAATCTCTTTAATGCCAAAAACTGTCATGAGCCTTACATGATCATGAATTAATCAACAAGTTAGATTCTGGAGATATATTTCAAAGAGAGATGCAATCTCTACCCTCAGGGAACTTATATTCTACTGCAGGGGAGACTCTACAGCATGTTCACAGAAAAGTTGATTCTGTTTCTGAGTTAAATAATGCAGTGATTTTGGGGGGACAAGGCTCTAGCATCTGGGGCAAACAGGGAGCATCCTGACAGACAGATGCCTTCTTGATGAAGCCTTCCAGATCTCTCTCCATTTTGGGAATGACTTTCTCCCATCACTTAACATTAGCTTTGTTCCCCACTTATCAAAGTATATTATGTTACTATTATCTGTGTTTGTATCCTGGCTATAATCCCCATCACCTTGTCATATGCACTTTTTAGGTGCTTAATTTGTTGAATTGAATTTACTGCCCCCCCCCCCATTAACCAAACTGCAATTGATGCATAAAATCTGTTCTTCTCACCACAAAATCAAAACTATTTTCTAGAAAGATATGAAAAGATCTTTATTTTTAACCCTTATATTGTCTTGTAATTGATACTAAGCAGCAAGGCAGAAGAGCAGTAAGTTCTAGGTAATTGGAGTAAATGATTTACCCAAGATTGTACAGCTAGCAAATGTCTGAGATCAGATTTGAACCTTGGACCTCCTATCTCCAGGTCTAGGTCTCTATCCACTGAGCCTCCAAACTGTCCCTAAAAGATCTTTTAAAAGACACGTTTAGTGTCACTCTCCATCTTCCTTGACTTCTGTGTATTGACTTTATTAATTATCCTGAGTTGAATCTCATCCTTTTCAGTTCCTGATGCTGTTGTCTATTCATATCACTTATACTTCTCTAACCATTTCTTCCAAGTATCCTTCTCTGGTTCAGTAGTCTATACCTTCAATTCAACAAAGCATTTACTTGTAGAATCTCTGGCTTTCTTTATGACTCAATTCAGTTACAATCTTTTGCAGGAGGCATTTAGCCTCCCCCTTTTAGGTTACCTTCCATTTTAAAAAAATATAACTTGAATGTCCCAATTTATATATATTATCTCCCCAGTTCAAATGTGGGGTCCTCAAGGGCAGGGACTCTTTTTCATTTTTCTTTGTATTTCTAGAACTTTAGCTCAGTGTCTGGCACACAGTAAATGCTTAAATGCTTGTTAAGAATTTTCATTCTCATCATCTCTATGCCTAAGTTTCAATCCTTAACCCCCTGCTCTTTTCTTTCCATACTACTTCTCCCAACATGGTCCCTACCATCACCCATCTCCTGATGACACCCAACTGGCATCTTCATCCTCATCTTTTCTCTTGAGCTTTCTTCCTACATGTCCAGTTGCATCCTAGATGCTTTGACCCATTTGTAATATGAATTTAACATCTTTAAGATTAAGCTCACCATCTTTCTCCTGATCCTGACTAACTTTCTTTCCAGCTTCCCCATTTCTAGTATTAGCATTATCATTGTCCTTTCAGACAAATAGACTTTCCCCCTTTTTTTGACTCTTCCTTCATCCCTCATGTCTCCTCACTTGCTAAATCAACTTCATAATGCTTCTAGCATCCATCCCTTTCTTTCTCTCTAATCCCACTTCCCTGGTCCAGGACTGAGTCAGCTCCCTCTTGGGTTACACAACTTCTTAGGCATCTAGACTACACTCTCCCCAACCAATCCATTCTGCATGCTATCCCCTTGTCCTTTAAGTGTCTCCTTGATGCCTACTGTATTAGGTTTAAACTTCTGTGCCTGGCTTTCAAAGCCTCCCACAACGTGGTTCCACACTGCTACTTCAACCTTATCTCCTATTACTCTTCTTCCAAATCTCCTACTCCAGTCAAGCAAGTCTAATCACTGTTTCCCAAGCACATCATTTTTATTCCTGCCTCTGTGAATTTGCTCAGGTTATTTCCACATGAGTTTGAGGTGACAGCAGATGAGCCACATGGAATTTTACAGTGGTGATAGCTGACTGGAGCCTGAGAGGGAAGGTAGGTCTGGAATTACAGAACTGAGAGTCAAAAAGACTTTTTTTTTAAATAGCCCTTACCTTCTATCTTAGAATCAATACTGTGTATTGGATCCCAGGCAAAAGAGCGGGAAGGGTTAGCCAATGGGGGTTAAGTGATTTGCTCAGGATCATACAGCTAGGAAGAGTCTGAGTCCAGATTTGAACCCAGAATTTCCCATTTTTAACTCTGGGTCTCAATCCATTGAGCCTTCTAGAGGGTCCTATCACAAATTCTTAAAAGAAGGGGATGTGGTGATAGAAAGAGTCTGGAGTCAGAGAGTCTGGGTTCTGGTTCTCCCTCTGACATTTATACAGTATCTTTTGGTATTTAGTGCTGAGCTCAACTAAGGACAGTGTCCTGATAATCCATGTTCAATTTGGAAATAAAATGAGGTATTTATAGGTCACCAGATAGGTAACATAGGGAGATTTCCTTACCCAGAGAAGGAGAATGATCCTCTACAAGGAAAGGAATTGAAGACTCTCTGAACTGGTTCAGTCTGAGTAAAGTTTTCTTCTCCAAATTCACAATATTCCACCAAACAATCAACAAAAAAACTAACCAAGACCTGATTTGTGGCATTTGCCATTTTTCAAGGTTTAAATGCTCACATGGAAAATTTTATAATCAGCTCTCCTGAGTCAGGGTTGAGATGGCTCCAGCATAATACTGATTTTGTTCCACTTAATATTGACCTTTTACTACTTTGAACTCTTTCAATGCTTTACTGTCTGTAACATATAGTTTAGCACTGAATTATCTTCGTTTTTTTGTGGTTATTTCATTGATGTCCATCTTGTCTCTCAAACTAGACTATAAATTCTATAAGGGCAAGAGATCAGACAATTCTTTGTTTTTTCAATCAGTTCAATACAGTTCATTTAAAGAAGCATCCACTGGTTAATTAACAAGTATTTGCTGAATGCCTGTTATGAGCTAAACCTTTGTGGGATGGTGCTGGAAGAAAAACATTTATTTAAAATCACTGTATATTAGTTAAGGATACTATTTGTCTAAGGACATGACCTCTGAGGCAGACCCTTAAGGGAAGGGGAATGACTTCATTGGGTATGACCAGACAAGCAGCACTTAGCTGAATCTTCAAGCATTGGCATTTTTATTGGTCAATTTCCCATTGGCATTTACTTTACCTGAAGCCAAGAGCTTGCTTCCATGGCTACACACAGATAAGAAACGCCTCAAAGGACCACACATGGGTCATCTCCCTTTGTGTCTTCTGCGATTGAAAGGGAGTATCAAAGCAAGCCATAGGACTTGAATTTTTTCTCTTTTCTTCCTTCCCTTCCTTCCTTCCTTCCTTCCTTCCTTCCTTCCTTCCTTCCTTCCTTCCTTCCTTCCTTCCTTCCTTCCTTCCTTCCTTCCTTCCTTCCTTCCTTCCTTCCTTCCTTCCTTCCTTCCTTCCTCCCTCCCTCCCTCCCTCCCTCCCTCCCTCCCTCCCTCCCTCCCTCCCTCCCTTCCTTCCTTCCTTCCTTCCTTCCTTCCTTCCTTCCTTCCTTCCTTCCTTCCTTCCTTCCTTCCTTCCTTCCTTCCTTCCTTCCTTCCTTCCTCCCTCCCTCCCTTCCTTCCTTCCTCCCTTCCTTCCTTCCTTCCCCTTTTGTCTTAGAATCAATATTGTGTATTGGCTCCAAAACAGAAGACTGGTAAGGGCTAGGCAATGAGGTTTAAGTGACTTGCCAAGGGTCACCCAGCTAGGAAGTTTCTGAGACCAGATTGGAATCCAGAACCTACTGGCCTGGCTTTCAATCCACTAAGCCCCCTTACGGTCCCAAGGACCTGAATTTTCAAAAGCTTCAGTTATTCTTAACTTCAGGATCCTGATGACTGTGAAACAATTGTCCTGTTGGCCATTGTGTAGCTAAATATAATGTGGGTGTCAGCCTTACTTCCCTAACGAACTTAATAACATTCTCCTATATCTGAATCCCCAGAAGACATGATTTCCAGGCTTTCCAACCCTTTCCCATCATTACAGCAAAGGGATCTCTGAGGATTAAGAGTAATGATAACTTTGAAATTCCAGGCTTATTGGTTTTCTTTAAATGTTCATTTGCTCAGCCAGTTCACAGAGAGCTCTGACCCTTGCAGGACTGTGTTGCCCTTTGCCTATAGCCAGTGTGATATCTGGGATATGAGATACTTTGCAAGAAGTATTCATCACGTACTTTGTGAGTGCTGGCCATATGTCCGACACTGTGCTAGGAGTATCAGAAGAGGAGAAGACAAAGGTTTGGCAAAAAATTTGAACTTACTACTACAGAGATGACTCAGGTATATTTAGAAAGGAATAGAGAGAGCATATTTTCACCAAGAATGTGGTCATTCTGGACTGCAATAGCTGCCTTGGTGTCCACACTAAGTCTGGCATCAATATGGTGATCCCCCTGGAGGGGTGGGGAGTGAGGGCTGAGCACCAGGCTGCTCTTAGTAGTAGGGAAGGGCTGGAGAAGGCCTGCTGCATTTTAGAGTAGGGGAGATGAAGAGTTTCAATCTCATACAAACAAAACAAAATGGCGAACATTCCAGGTTGGAACTATCCAAAGTAACTGAGGACCTGTAACCCATGAGAGAGAAGCCTTAGAGGCGGACATAATCATCTTTAAGATCTGAAATGTTTCCATAGACTTGCTTTGTTTGGTAGAAATGGAAGAGTCAGATTTCTGGTTTGATAGTAAGAAAAATTTCCTAAGAATTAGGATGGTCTGCAAAGCAAACTCTGCCACCTCAGTCTTTAGTGGGAGCCATGTCCCTGGAGGTCTTCCAGCAAGGGTGGGATGATCCTTTGGGAATGTCATAGAGGGGATTCCTCTTCAGGTGTGGGTTGGACTAGGATGACCTCTGAGTCCTTCCAGCTCAGCTTGTGATTCTGAGAAGACTGGGGTGCTTGGGCTTCCATGAGATGGAAATAAGATTTGGAAGCAGGAAAGTCTTCCAAGTGGGGGAAACAGGGAATCAGGAGGAATGAGCTCTTCCTGTCGCCCCTACGTCCCCCATGCCCTTCCATGACAACCTGGACTTCTTCCCAGAACAGAGGAGAAGATGACTGGGGCTGTCACAAGGACCAGGCTGGGCTCATGATCCGAGCCTGAGCCATTGGGAAGAAATAAGCCATTGGGACAGAAAGAAGCAGGGCTGGGAGGTCTACGGTTCTCCTAGGGCTCAGAATATTAGTATGAATTTCTCTTTAGTCTTTCAGGTGCTACTTTCCACAGACAAATATAACCTCCAATTCCCAGCACAGTGATCTGTCCAAACACAATCTGACATACGTTACTATTAGCTTAGCACCTTATCAAATAATATGCCCTGATAGAGATAAAAGGTTTTACAACCTGACTGCCTTTGTTTCTGCCTGCATTCACCCACTGAGACAGCTAATAATTATCGCCCAAGACAAAGACGAATCTATGGGGCTCCGTGTTGGAGGCTCTAACACGCATGTTAAGTAGCCAGGGAAGTGAGGGGCTATCATGGGAGGGGAGGGCGAGGGTCTGGAAATGGAAACTCTTGGCATGTCATGGCCATGGCTCGTGTCAGGGATGGGCAGCTCAGGGATGCTGGGGTTGCAGCCCCGAGTGGGATGGGGCAACCTTTGCTACTGGCTCTTAATTGCTCGATCAGGACTCTTCCTGTCTGCTCAAGTGGGCTGTCCAGGGAGAAGCAGAGATGAGGAATCACTGAGGAGCTTCAGGCAGGCATCGACAGTTATATGGGCCCCCGCTGGATAGCATTTGAAAAGAGTCAACTGCAAAAGAACCCTGAGAGGGAGATGGTCACAAGCATTATAATTGCCTTTTTTTTCCAGATGGAGAAAGTGAGGCCAGAGAAGCAATTTGCTCATGATTACACAGCTGTGACATAGCTAAAGTGGGATTCCAAACCAGGATTCTTTAATCTAAGGATTTCTTAACCTTTTTTTGAGTAATGGAGAGATTGATCATCTGTTGACTTCCTTTTCAGGATATTATTTTTAAATGAATAAGTTATTAAATGAATAAGATAAAATACATAGAATCATAAAATAATCAAATTATATAAAATATATTATTACCAAATATTAAAAAAATAAGTTCTTGGATTCTGGGTTAAGAGCCCCTACTCTAATTCTGATTCTTATTCAAGATTATACATGAAGACAGGGTACAGTGAAGAAATCATTGACTGTCAGAGATCCTGGATTCAATTCCTGCCTCTCATACTTACCACCTGTGTAACTTTAGGCAGATTATTTAACCCTTTTGGGCCCAAGACCCCTGAGATCCATGTATCCTATAATGTTTGCTCCAGCAATGCCAGTCATAAGACACCCCTGGCCATCTGGGACAACCCAGGTGCATATTCTCCCATAATTTAGTTCCAGGGCATGCACTGATTGTGCCACAGACCATTCCTGCCTTTCCTTGACATTGCACATACCAATATAACCATCCTACTAAAGAATTCTGCAATGTTGGGGAAGCCATTTAAACTTTTATGACCTCAATTTCCTTCTTATAAGATGAGGGGACTGGGCTAGAGCAGGAGTTTTTAATCTGGGTTCCATGGATGCTTAAAGGAGATCTGTGAATTTGGATGGGAAAAATTACATCTTTATTTCCATCAACATCTAACTGAAATTTATCATTTTCTTTAATTATTTATAAAAATTATTCTGAGGAGTCCATAGGCTTTAATGCTTAATGATAAAGGTTAAGAACCTCTGGTATTGATGATCTCTAAGGTCCTTTTCAATTTTAACATCATATGAGTCTATGATCTTTTTAGAATTTGGAAGGGACTCTTCCTGGCTTCAAGGATCTTGGAAAGTCTTCTAATAGACTTCACAGTTTGACCTTTGGGGATCTTTCTGTTGAGTTCTTGAAGTTCATCCTTTTATCTTCCCACTTCGCTCTTCAATGGCCTTTCTCTTCTTTCAACAAACTCATCTGGCTTTTAGTGTTTAATATTGTTCCTTCTTCCCTATTAAATCAATAGGAAAGGCTCTGACATGTAATTTGTACCTTGACAACTTAAAAGATTAGTGGAAAGAGCATTGGACTTATATTAGATGATAAAACCCGGCTAGGGCTATCCTACACAAAAGCCTTGGCTCTCATTTTGCTCAGAAAAGAAGCAGGAGAATCTCTTCCACTGAATATATTGTCAAATAGTCCCATTGATGGCCCCATTTTACAGATGGAAAATTGAATCTGAGTAAAGCTAAGGTCCATTGTCATGCCACTAATGGGAGTAGGGATTAAAGCATGGGAGGCTCGTTTCTGGTCACATATATAAAATAAAGACAAGGACCTGGAACCAAGGGGCTATCAGCAGAGCTGTAACCAGGGCAGAAGTGCCAGGATTTTAACCCAAGGTCCAAGTATTCAAGGGGTTCACACTGTTATAAAACGTAATTCTTAATCTCTTTCTCTAATTTAATGGGGGACCTGGAGGTCCTCTTACCATAGAGATGTGTAGGGATTAATCAGCCCACAGTGATAGGAAGTAGAAACCATAGAGACAGGAAGGAGAAACCATAGAAACAGGAAGGAGGAACCATAGAAACAGGAAGTGAGGTAGGAGGAGGATATAAGAGGGGTCCAGTAGCAGGTGGTTGGCTTGTCAGTTGCAGGTAGTTAGGGTGGGCAGTTGTGGGGAAGTTGGCTGCTGGATGTGAGTTGGTTATTGGGGGCTGGTTGCTGGTGGTGTGGGTTGGTGATTAGTTGGGTGGTTGTTATTAGTGGTAGTTATAGGTAAATATAGGCAGTTTTAGATAGTAATTATATGCAGTTATAGATAGTTTATAGGATAACTAGCATAGACATTAGGAAATTTCTTTCTCTTTCCTATAATTCTCTCCTTTACGATATTAACTTTACTATATTCTTTTATTATCCTTATTTTAATTAAACTAAATTGTTAATTGTTAAAAGCTGCTAGTCCTTTTCTTTTCTCTGGCTTAAAGGGATAATATTAATTTATAACTCTACTATATTCTCATTAAAACAAATTATTAGAAGCTACTCCCTTATTTTGTCAAAACCTCTATTTTAACCCTTTCATTGTGGTGCTATGAAGGTCTGCCTACTTCCATGAGGTCATGCCTTTCTCTTGTTCAATAGTTACCCTTATTTGCCACTTCTCCTTCCACTCCTTATGGGTATTATCCATCTTAAAAGTACCTGAACGGGTGGAACAAACTCTGTAGGCATACCCTTCCTTTTTCAACTAAATTTGCCCAGTCACAGGAATTCCTAGTGATGACTGTGATAATAAGACCAATTATTTCATAGAATCACAGAACTATAGAGCCCAGAGAGACCTTAAACTGGATTTAGCATCAGAGGACTGGGTTTGAATTTTGACTCTGCTTCTATGATCACAGTGGGAAAGTTTTTATTATTTTTATTCAGTTGTTTTCAGTCATGTCCAACTCGATGACCCCATTTGGGGTTTTCTTGGCAAAGATACTGGAGTGGTTCATCATTTCCTTTTCCAGCTCATTTTACAGATGAAGAATTGAGGCAAACAGAATTAAATGACTTGCGTAGGGTCACAAAACTAGTAAGTGTCCAGGGTTGGATTTGAACTCAGGAAGATGAACCATCTTTACTTGGGGCCTGGTACTCTCTCCACTGTGGCAGCTAGCTGCCCTTTGTATTTGACTTTAAAATAAGAAGTTTGGACTAATTTATTTCTAATGTCCACTTCTGCTCTAAGCTAAGTGATACAGTCCAATTTCTTATTTGACAAAAGAGGAAACAGACCCAGAGAAGGAAAGTAATTTGATTAAAGTAATACAGCTAGTTAGAGCCAGGACAAGAATTCAAATTTTCTGACCCTCTCCTCTTCCCCCTATTCTAATATAGTGCTCTTTGCATTAGAACAGGACTTCAACTTCTCCTTTTCAAAGTAGTGGAAAAGGCCAAAAGATAAAAAATGAGTCATGGGGATGACAGTTCTGACACTTGGGTTTGCTAATTATTTTCCAGAAGTTTTTCTCACTTTGAAACAAAAGTCCATAGTCTGGCAGTTGCTTTCTATTTCATAATTCTCATGAAAAAAGAACCTTCAGCATCTGAAGGTAGTAAGTACCAAGCACTACTATGCATCTCCCTTTGTTTTTCTCTCTTCTACCTCTTCCATTTGGATAACAGTGGAAAATAGGGTCTACTTGGCATTGGATGAGGCTAGGTATAGAGAGAGATGGAAGGGAAGGAGAAAGGGAGGCTGAGGCAGAGATGATAAGTGGGGGACAGCAAGAAGTCTATGGAAGTTTGGGTTCTCATTTTACACAGAAACACTGGAAAACACTCAAGATCTGTTTTCAACTTGGCTGAGATATGATTGACTTGTTGGATGCAATATGTCACTGTATGTTTGATCTATGGACACCAGAAAGAGAGATGGGAAAAAATGTCTCCTACCTCCTCCCTTCAACCATCAATGAACAATGAACAAAGGCAGGAGTCTTGGAGATGGTCTCCCCTAGAATGGTCCTGAAATTTGTCATTTCCATTCTAGGGTTTTACATGATTCCTTAGGATGAATTGTTGCTTATTCTGTTTTCTTTTTTTTTCTCCTTTACATAAAACATTCTTCTATAAAATTGTGACCTGTGCATTTGCAAAAGGGGAGTTTGTGCATATTAGAAGGTACCATGGGGGCAGTGGATTGAGAACCAGCACTAGTAATGGATGGTCCTGGGTTCAAATTTGACCACAGACATTTCCTAGTTGTGTGACCCTGGGCAAATCACTTAACCTCAATTCCCTAACCCTTACTGATCTTTGGCCTTAGAAATTCAAAAGGTATGGGTTTAAAAAGGTATAGGATTATTAATTTAGAAGTGGAAAGAACTGAAGAGGGTGATCTAGTGTAATCCCCTCATTTTATGGATGAGGAAATGGAGATCTATAGAGTTTAAGTGACTTGCCCAAGATCACACAAATAGGAAACAGCAGAGAAAAAATTGGAACACAGGTTTTTTTTACTCCAAATCTGATACCCTTTTCTATATGTGTGTGTGTGTCAGAGAAAGACACAAAAACACACAGACAGAGAGAGGAGAAAGAGGAGAGAGAGAGAAGAGAAAGAAAAGAGGAGTGAAGAGAGGAGAAAGAAGTGGAGAGAGAAGAGAGAGTAGAAAGAGAGGAGAGGAAAAAGAGGAGATAGATACAGAGACAAAGACAGAGGCAGGAGAAAGAGAAGAGGAGAGAGAGAGAGAGAGAGAGAGAGAGAGAGAGAGAGAGAGAGAGAGAGAGAGAGAGAGAGAGAGAGAGAGAAAGAGAGAGAGAGAGAGAGAGAAAGAGAGAGAGAGAGAGAGAGAGAGAGAGAGAGAGACTAACAAGGAGTGATCTAAGTTCATTCCCCCTTTCAAAAGGACTCAAGCTCTTGAGGTCATGAAAGTATCTAACAGGGGTCACATATAGCAGCTTATAAGATATGATTTACTTTTTTTTTATCCACACAAATTCCAAGCTTGATTCTTGGGAGCCTCAAGCCCCTCCTGAGACCTGACCTTCTTTCTTCCTGTTCTCTTGCTCTAAGTCGGCAGACATATCACTGAGTTAGATTTATCCTGAGGCTGTCTCTGGACCAATAAATTTCATTTGTTACAAAGCTTCTCTCTAGTTACTATTGTGTAGTGGAATCAATGCTAGTTCCAGGGAGAGAAGATCGGGGTTCAAATTCTAGCTCTATGATGTCCTTCCTGTGTAACCTTGGATACACACTTCTCTGGCATTATCTGAAAAGTGAGAGAATTGGACCTGGGCACCCCTAAGCGCCCCTCTACCTTTACATTTAAGGTCTTTGTGATTTCTTGCTCTGTTCAGTTCCTCATCTTTTCCCTTCCCCATGCAAGAATCATAATTGGCCCCTACTCTAACTGGCATCTGTCTGTGTGGCGGGAAGACTAGAGGGGTCCCCCTCTTAAGTCCAAAAGAGGGTTACCCAGAGGTATTCCTCTGACTGTTGGCTTAATGCTTTAGAAAGGACCCTTTTTGTCTTTCATCCCTTTCCTTCCCTCCTCCCTCTCCTCTTTATCATCTCCTGATTGTCTGGGTAATCTTTGGGCGTCTGGCCCCCGATTTCTAGGATGTCATTTCTGGCATCACTAAATTCAAAGAGGTGCATACATCTGCCTGTCAGCCTCCCAGCCCCAGCTGCCAGTGATGGGAGGGAGCGGCTGTGATCTGCTCCTGAGTGCTGGGAGCTTATTAAAGCTGAAGGTTGGCCAAGGTCATTGCAAAACACATTGCCTTTGTTAAGCCCTCAGCACCTCCTGAGGGATGCCCAGGGACCATTTTAAAAATACTCCAATTGGAAAGGCCCAACCTACACCCCACCATTGCTCACTGTGCCACCTGAACACAGAAGACAGGGTGGAACTCGTTTTTCCCAAGGGGGAGAAAATAAAGAGTACTGCTATTTAAGTTTATTGACAGAGCTGTAAAGAACCATAGAGATCATCTAATCTCACTGTTTCATTTAACAGATGAAGAAACTGAGGCCCAGAGAGAAGTAGGGTGGGATTCAGATTTAGCCTGAGGAGTATCCAAGCTCCAGGGAGATGCTGCTGACCCTTGATAATCCTCATTGAATGTCAAGAGTCCAAAGAGATGAGCTGGAGGAGAGAGATGCTCTAAATGGGGCTACAAGTCTTTTTCTACTATAAAAATCCTTGAAGGCAGTCACCAGGCATTTGTCAGTAATGACTTTACTCACTGTATTTCCATCCCTGTAATGAATTCCTCATATAATAACGATAAGAACAACACTAGCTAACATTTATATTTTAAAGTGTGTAATGTACTTTGTGTAGATATCCTCATTTCATCATCAAATAACCCTAAAAGATGGGTGCTTTATTTTCTTAACTTTATGGCTAGAAAACTTGGGTTTTCCTAATATTATGGCTAGGGAAATTGAGGTAGAGAATCGTTAAATGACTTGCCCAGGGGAACATAGCCAATGTATAAGGTTTTTGAGGTCTACCTGACCCCATGTCTAATATGATATCCATCTGCCTTATAATACCCAGACCTGGAGTCAGGAAGACATTTTCCTGAGTTCAAATTTGATAATTTTAATGTAACAAACAAACAAATTAATTAATTGTTAAAAACTGCCCTCACTCACTTACTAGTTGTCTGACCCTGGTCACTTAACTCTGCCTCAGTTTCCTCATCTGCAAAATGAACTGGAGAAGGAAATGGTAAACCATTTCAATATCTTTCCCAAGAAAACCCCAAATGGGGTCACCAAGAGTCAAATGTGACTGCAAATGACTGAAAAACAACAATAAAAGTTATCCATATTTGTGTCCTGTCTCCTTGCCAAACCATAATCTATAAAGGGGCTCTATCTCATTTATAATCTACATCTCTCCCAAGAGTAGAACATTTATTTAGAAGCTTCTTGTGTTGTCACATTAAATTTGTGTCCTAGAATGTGACTCATACATAGCAGATAGTATGACTAATGACTGATATCTCAATGTCATATAATGAAATTGTTTAGAAACACCTTTTTTTTTCTTAGAAGTGATGCTACATATTGGTTTCAAGGCAGAAGGACATTAAGGGCTAGGCACGAGGGGTTAAGTGACTTGTCTAAGGTCACACAGCTAGGAAGTGTCTAAGGCCCTATTTGAACCTAGGACCTCCTCTCTCTAGGTCTGGTTCTCAATCCACTGAGCTACTGAATTGTAGCAAAGCCAGGATTATGAACCAACCAATAGCCAAGCATTTATTAGGAACACATTAAGTGCCAGGATTATGAACCAACCAATAGCCAAGCATTTATTAGGAACACACTTAAGTGCCAGGAACTGATCCAGGTGCTGAAGCTACAAAGGCAAAAAGTAAACTAACCCCTGTCTTTGAGAAGCTTATATTCTATCAGTAGAAATAACGAATCCATTTATAGATCTATGTTAAGTGAAGAGAAGGTGATTTTGGTGGGGAGAGATTGTAGAAGGTGGTGCTTGAGTTGGATTTGGAGGGAAATTAGGGATAATAAGAGAGAGATGAAGATGGAGTGTATTCCAGGCCTGGAGGATAACTACAGCAAAGGGATGGGCTCCTGGGACATTGGTATATCTACTACTCTGTACTAATTAATTATCTTTCTGTTCTGATCAGGAAGAAAGCAAACATGAGCAATGAAGAAAGATGTTGAGAGCTGAATAAAGTTTAGAAGAGAAGTCATAGAGATAAAAAATGTAAAGATTTGCATGTAGAAATTACTAAAGGGCACACCAAGTGACTCAAGGGATAGAGAGCTAGGGATGGAGAAGGTTCAAATCTGGCCTCAGATATTTCCTAGTTTGTGTGACTCTGGGCAAGCCACTTAACTCCAATTGCCTAGCCCTTACTGCTCTTTTGCCTTGGAACCAATACTTAGTATTGATTCCAGGATAGATGTTAAGGGTTAAAAAAAATTAACAGAAATCACTTAAGTTAGGGCTTGCTCACATGGATGGAGCTGAATGATTGGCGATTCAGGATGATGAAGAAAGGAAGAGGAGGCTGAGAGACTTTTTTTGTTGTTGTTTTTGTATCATCAATGGGTGGCACAGTGTCTTGTGAATTGGTAGACACTATTAATTAATGTTTGTTGAATTGAATTGTCAAGGGATGAGGTACCTGTAGCTTTCAGGTAGGTAAAATGTTGTTATAAGGAGGAAGGTGCCAAAAATTCAATATCATCATGTTCAAATTGGCAAAAAAAATCTGCAGAGAAACAAGAAAACAAATCTAAATGCTAAACCTTCTTAATTCTAAAATCTCTTAAATCATCAGTTTTCTTTTTGCCCATAAAAATGCCAAGAAATTTATGAGTAGAAATCATTTGAGGGAATATGGCAGCCAGTGACTTGGCGGCTTATAACCCACCACATGCTATCGGGTCAATGACCCATGAACCAAGATCAAATAAACAGGTTGGCCTCCCTCAGCCAGCTTCAAAGGAGCTATTATGGACAATCCAGGAAATAATACATTTCGTGGAAAGATGGTAATTATGGAGTATTGAGTAAATAATATGTGCTTTTAAAAGTCTGCAATTATGTATTTATCCTATCTGTAATTAGGGATTTTTTAAAGGGTACATTATAGGTAATTTAAAAATAAAATAATGACACCACTCAAAACAAACAGCGCCAAACAAAGGCAATTCAAACCACTCTAAACTCAGCTTTGTTACAGATTCAGGTGGAGAGGGTGACGGGGTCCTGAGAAACAATCCAGTTACATGTTCATTCTGGGCATCCAAGACCATCTTCAATCTAACCTTGGCTGAGTGTCCAGAGTGGCAGTTGCTTTCATGCTTTAAAGATCCATGATTCCTTGGATCATTGATTTAGAGTTGGAAGAGGCCATAAAGATCATTAAGTCTGAACATCATATTTTAGAGAGAAGGAAACTAAGGCAAAAAGAATTAGCCAATTTACCCAGGATAGTAGGTAGTAAGCCTCTAAGACAAGATTCCAACCCAGGTCTTTCTAACTCTAAGTACATGTTTTCTTCCAATACAGATAGCTACTCCTCTACACTTTTCTAGGTGGTCTTTCCCATTGGTTGATTCCCTCTCTATTCTCTTTTTCACCACCTCTAATTGTTAAGATTATCTTGACATTGAATCTAAGTTTCCCTCTTTACATCTTCAATCCACTGCCTTCTGGGTTCTGCTGTTTGACACCAAGTGTGGAAATCTAATTCCTTTTCCATGTGACTCTTCTTCAAATATTTGAAGACAGACATCATGTCTCTGCTGAAAATTTTCTTCAGGTTAAATATTCCCAGGTCATTCAACTGATCCTCACATGAAAGAATGAAGGAATAAACCTCTATGGAAGCTCTATGGACTAAACACTTTTGATACAAACATTAAAAGCAAAGACAGTTTTTGCCTTCAAGGAGCTGACATTTTAATGATGGAGACAACACACCACAGAGAGAAGTGGCTAGGGAGGCGTACTTTAGTCCTCAAAACTCCCCTTTCTTATTACTCTGCTCTAGGTGGAATGTAGGGAATCGATATCTTCTGTAAAATGTGAACTGAAAAATAGAGAAGAGTGTTGGGTGCACAGATTTAAAATGGGGATAAAAAATATCACCTGCCTTCCCAGATTGTTAGGAAGATCAAATAAGAGCTTATATATGAATATCTACATATGGACATCTTTATGTGTGGATCTATCCATCCATCTATCCATCTATCCATCTCTCTCTTTCTCTCTTATAATGTATATATAGACATGTCTATGTGTATCTCTCTCTTATCTATCTATCCATCTTATCTGCGTTTATATTATATATGCTTATGTTTATACAGACATGTCCATGTGTATATCGTTCTCTCTACCTGCCCACCTACCTACCTACCTACCTACCTACCTCCTACCTACCTACCTACCTACCTACCTACCTACCTACCTACCTGCCTACCTACCTATCTATCTTATCAATTTATGTGGATATATTATATATGCATGTTTGCACATATATGTCCATGTGTAGCTCTCTAATCTATCTATCCATCTTACCTATGTGTATATAGTATATATGTATGTAGTTATACTGATAAGTTGATGTGTATCTCTCTCTAACTTCTACTTACCCAACTACCTACTTATCTATCTACATGTCTATCTGTCTATATATTTATCTAATATATCTATCTGTCTCTCCATCTCTTTCCATCTGTATATCCATCTGTCTATCTCTCTGTCTCTGTCTCTGTCTCTCTCTCTCTCTCTCTCTCTCTCTCTCTCTCTCTGTCTGTCTGTCTATATCTATAGATCCATCTGTCTATCTACCTATCCATCCATCCATCCATCTATCTATCTATCTATCTATCTATCTATCTATCTATCTATCTATCTGTCTGTCTGTCTGTCTATATCTATAGATCCATCTGTCTATCTACCTATCCATCTATCTATCTATATCTCTCTATCCATCTGTCTATCCAGCTCTCTCTCTCCATCTGTACATCCATCTGTCTATCTCTCTCTATCAGTCTATCTATCTATCTATCTATCTATCTATCTATCTATCTATCTATCTATTATCACTTTGAAAGTCTTAGGGTACTATATAAATGTTAGCTATTAGCTATTATTATTTAGTGTCAAATTATATTTCATCCACTATTATTTGATCTTTCTTCACACATTTTACAAATAACACTAGAAGTCATTCCCCAGTTGATAAATGGTCAGGGAATATGTACAGATATTTTTCAGAAGAAGAAATAAAATCATCTATAGTCATACAAAAAATCATCTAATTCACCAGAGATGAGAGAAATGCAGATCAAAACAAATGACAGAAATGACAAGAGTTGGAAGAGATGTAAGAAAATAAAGACATTAATACTGTTGGTGGAATTGTGAACTGATCCAATTATTCTGGAGAACAATATGGAACTATGTAAAATTGTGCATACCCTTAACCCAGAAATACCACCATTAGTCCTGTATCTCAGAGAGGTCAAAGAAAAAGGAAAAAAAGGATTTAAAAGTACAAAAAAACACTTAGAGCAGCTCTTTTTGTAGTGGCAAAGAATTGGAAATTAGGAGAAAGTCTATCAGTTGGGGAATGTCTGAACAAGATGTTATACATTATTGTGATGGGTTCCTATTGTGTTATAAAAATGATGAGGGGGAGTGGTTTCAGAAAAACATGGGAAGACTTACAAGAACTGATGCAAAGCAAAGTTAATAGGACCAGGTGATCATTTATACAGTAACAGCAACATTGTAATGATAATCAACTGTGAAATACTTAGCTATTTGGATCAAAACAATGATCCAAGATAATTTCAAAGGACTTGTGATGAAAACATACTATTCAACTCCACATAGAGAACTAATTAATTCTGAGTGTAAATTGAAGTGGAATTTTCCCTTTATTTTTCTTGCCTTTTTATGCAATATGGATAGAATATGGAAATTTGCTTTGCATGATTTCATATGTATAATTGATATTGGATTGTTTGTCTCCTTGGGAGGTTGAGGGAGAGGGTAAGATGGAGGGAGAGAATCTGGAATTCAAAATTTTAAAAACTGTTAATAATAAATTTATTTTTTAAAAAAGAGCACCAGTCTTGAGCACTTCTGGAGCTCTGGCTCTGCCAGGTACTAGCTGTGTAACCTTGAATAAACCATTTCCCTTCTTTGACCCTCTTTTTTGGCTTAATATCTGTACTACCTATCTTGCAAAGTTATGAGGAGGAAGTCATCCTGTAATCACAAAGCATTTTACAAATATGAGCTACTATTAAAGAATCATTGAAAGATGTGAGGGACTTTATAGGTCAGTAAGCTCAGAGGTTCTCTTTCTGGGATCCTTGAACTTTTTTTTTTTAATTTGATAATTATATTTCAATATAATTGGTTTTCTTTGTAGTTCTATGTATATTAAAACATTCTGAGGAAGGGTAGGTAGGTTTCATCAGATACTGTCAAAGGGGCCAATAGCCCCTGCTTTAGATAAACCCTCTCATTTTACAAGTAGGGAAACTGAGGCCAAACCACTTACTTAGGACCACACAGCAGGTAAATGGCAGAGTTGGGACTTGAATTTGGCTGTCTGATTCCCAAATCTAGGGTCCTCTGGGAAGAAGCAGGGGGAGATAGATGTCTCACAGTGCTTCTCCTGTAGCACCTAGCACTGGGTTAATTCTTGACTGCCCAAGACTATATCATGGGTGGTTCAGGATACCCAAAATTCAGATGATTGAGAAACTAGGAGTTACTAGACTAAAATTCATCTTTGGGGGTTGTTGATGGCAGGCCCTCCAATGCAGCTCTTCAAATTTGCATTCTGTCAGATGCCAGGAGATAGGTAAATCTGTAGGCACAGGAGAGAGACAGTTGGAAGGATGCTGTCACGTCAGATCAGAATCCACGAGACAAAGCTGTCACCATGCGGGGCTACATAACAGAACAGAGGAGCTCTCATCAGGATTTCTGTTTTTGCTTCACCTCATGTCTCCTTTGCTATTAAGGAGGGTTAAGGACATCCTTGTCACTGTTATCATTATAGAAAATCTCCAGATTTACATCAAGAAAAGCTCTTGCCCCTTATCACCCTTTCCCTACTAACTTCCCCAAGCAGGGAAGGAGGAAGAGAAAAATCTGGAGATGTCTATGACATAGGGATAGGAATATAGATGGTTCTCTTTCTTTCTCTCTCTCTCTCTCTCTCTCTCTCTCTCTCTCTCTCTCTCTCTCTCTCTCTCTCTCTCTCTCTCTCTCTCTCTCTCTCTTTCTTCTCTCCCCCCCCCCCATGGCTGGAAAAGAGGAAACAGAATGATTTTAAGGAAAGGCATCATGGGATTAAAAATTCAGAAAGGGTTGATCATGAAGTCCCACCTGCCCCTGTATTTTATAGATGAGGACCCTGAAGTCTAGAGAGAGATTAAGTGATTTACCTAAGGTCACACATGTTGTAAATAAAAGAGGCAGATTTTGAACCCAGATTTTGAGACTCCAAATTCAGGGCTCTTTCCATTGCTTCATAATACCTCAAGAGAAAGGAAGGAGAGAAAAAGGAGAAAAGGGGTTCTTAGAGAATGTTTAATTCTTTTTCTTGGGAATGGAAGGTTGATTAGTCAGTCTAGGTAACACTGGTTCAATTGTGTATAATAGATGCTAGTCTAATAATCCCTTACCATCTCTCACCTAAATTACCAAAATTGCTTCCCAACTGTCTCTTGATTTACAGTATTTCTCTCTGCTCATCTACTCTTTACACTAATGCCAGATGAGTCTTTCTACTTCAATAATCAATCAACATTTATTAAGTAACTATTATGTACCAAGCCTTCTACCAAGTGCTGGGGATAAAAAATGAGGCAAACTGTTTCTGCCCTCAGAGAGCTTACAGTCTAATGGGGAGCCAACATGCAAACAGATATATACAGAGCAAGCTATATACAGGATAAATAGGGAATGATTAAAAGAGAGAATGTTCTGGAATTAAGAGGGGTTAGAAGAGACTTCTTGTAGAAGGTGGGATTTTAGTTGGGATTTAAAGGAAGCTAGGAAGGTCAGAAATCTGAGCAGAGGAGGGAGAACATTTCAGGGATGGGGACAAGCCTGAGAATGGTTGACACTAAGAGATAGAGTATCTCATTGGTGGAACAGCCTGGAGACCATCATCAATGGATTAAAGACTGTGTGTTGGGGAGTAAGTGTAAGAAGATTGGAAAGGTAGGAGAGGGGCTAGGTGATGAAGGGTTTTGAATGAAAAATGGAAAATGTTGTATTTGTTCCTGGAGGCAATAGAAACCCAATGGAGTTTAGTACCCTGCTTATGTTACTCTCCAGCTCAATCTTCAATAGTTCTCCATTGTTTGTAGAATCAAGTCCAACCTCAAGTCTTTTAAATTTCTTTAAATAACATGGTCCAGGTCAGCCAGACTGGGAGCCTCTGGGTAATCTTTGATTCTCCACCCCTTCCTCCAAACAATCACTAAATCCCACTTATTCTTCCTTTATAGTATTTCCCACTCCCATACTTTCCATTTAAAAAAATTTTTTTTAAACCCTTACCTTCCGTCTTGGAATCAATATTGTGTATTGGCTCCAAGGCAGAAGAGTGGTAAGGGCTAGGCAATGGGGGTCAAGTGACTTGCCCAGGGTCACACAGCTGGGCAGTGTCTGAGGCCAGATTTGAACCTAGGACCTCCCATCTCTAGGCCCGACTCTCAATCCACTGTACTACCCAGCTGCCCCCACTTTCCATTTCTAATACCATACATGTTAATTTAGACCCTTGTGGCCCAATGGTTGGACTGTTGCATCAGCTGCCCCACTGATCCTCCTGCATATGCTTTCTTCCTCATTTTGACCATTCTGCCCATTACTGCTAGATTAGCAGGGATGGCTTCCATTTCCCCATTGAGGAAGCTTCAGGAGTTATAGAATAAAATCCAAGTACTTTAGTCTGATAATCCAGATCCTATAAATCTGCCTCCCACTGCTTCCCTGTATGAACCCTTTACTCTAGTCTGACTCATCTCTTCCTCTCTTCCCTCACACATACCTCAAAAATTCTTGGCCACAGATTCTGTTTGAAATGACTTCCTTCTGCCTTCTGCTTCTCTAAATCCAGCTCATCCTTTAAAACTTGGGTCAAATCCTACCTTTCCGAGGCATTCCCAAATCTACTCAGCCAGCTATGATCTCTCCTACACTTCATGTCTGAGCTACTCATTCATCATATGCGACCTTAGTTATCTCATGGTGGAAACCTTATGCTTCTGATATTGATCTTGTTTATATCAGGCTATCCTTTTTGCACTCAAGGAACAGGGGGCCCCAGAGAACATGGCATGGCAGATTCCTCAGAATGAAGGACTTCGCTTGTCTAGAGTTCCTTCTTGATCTGCTTCAGACTGACTAATTGGGGGTGTCACTCAGAGTTAACATTTATTTAGGGTGACTCAGTGCTACCTTCCAGCTTGGTTATTGGAGAATGTGCTGATGTCCTTCTTTGGCCACCATTCATGGGTCCTTGGTTGACTTCTCTGGGGGCTGGGGCATAGAATGCAAATAAACACACACAAAAGAAAGGATGAGTCACCATGCACCAGAAGCAATCATGGCTTCTCTCTGAATGTGTCTTGCCTTCCCTGAATAGGCTGTTATGTCCTCAAGGGCAATTTGGCTAATCACATTTCTATAGCACTCTAAGACATATAGAACATTTTTTTTCAATAACCCTTTGAGAAAGCCAGTGTGAGGATTTTTAAAAGTCTTAAACCTCTCGATTTTTTGTATATCAATCATTTCCTGATATACGACCCTACCTCGTAACAAAGAAAAATGCTTAAACAAAACTAGGTGATCCTGTCTCACAGTATATACAACATTCCATACCTGCTACCCATCATCTCTCTCCTCCAAGACTCAAATGCACCTTTGTATGAAAGTCTTTCCTGGCTGCCCCAGCTTCTATTGTTCCCCCTTTCTCTGGTTACTTTTTGCCTGCTCTGTATATATTTTATTTACTCCTATATATGAGCAGTGGATAAAGTGTCAGGTCTAAAGTTAGGGAGACTCATCTTCTTGAGTTCAAATCTAACCTTAGACACTTACCAGCTATATGACCTGAGCAAGTATCTTAACCCTGTTGCCTCAGTTTTCTTATCTGGAAAATGAGCTAGAGAGAGAAAAGGCAAATTATTTCAGCATCTTTGACAAGAAAACTCCAATGGGGTCACGATGAACTGAAACAACTGAACAACAACAACATATATGGGAATATTGTTTCCTTATTGTAATATAAACTCCTTCTGTGCAAGGATTATTGGGCTTTTGTCTTTGTATCTCCAGCTAGCTGGTGGATTGATAGATGAACTACCCATTCCTCAAGTCTGAGTTTGGTTGCTTTGGTCTTTTTAGACATTTATATTGGGCTTAAAAATACTTGCACTTAAGACTTAAAAAAATACTCACACTCTATTTCTCAAAGGGCTGTTAGAAAAAAATGTAAAAGTCTTTAAGTGCTATAGAAATGCGAATGATGATCATAATTGCCCTTGAGGACAGGACAAGAAGGCAAGGCACATTCCAAAAGAAGCCAGGATGGCTGATGATGGTGAATGATGACTCATTCTTCACGTTCTCTTTTCTTCACTTTGCATCAGCTCTAAGGCTAATGCTCATACAAGATTTTCTCTGTTTTTCAACATTTCCTATATTTCTCATTTTTTACTGTTCAATACTATTCCTGCACACATCCATGGAAATAGTATTGCCCAATCCAGGGGCATCTACTTTGTTTACAGATTTTTGCTACTGAAAAATAATCTTTTTGGCCTGTTGGGGACTTTTCTTTCTGCCTTGGATCTCCTTGTTGTGGAAGACATAAATTCATGCATCATCTCTAATGTGGCTAGTAACTTAGTGGATAAAAGCACTGAGTCTAGAGTCAAGAAGACCCAACTTTAAATGCTGCCTCATAAACTTACTAGCCAAGGAGAGCCCTGGCAAATCAGTTTACCTGTGTCTATCTTGGCTTCCTCCATTGTAAAATGGAGATCATAATTGCACCCACCTTCCAAGGTTGCTGTGCAGATCACTTGAGGATATATTTGTAAAGCACTTTGCAGAGTACCTGACACATAGTAGGTGTTTCATGAATGATTTGGGGCAGCTAGGTGGCCCGTTGGAGAGAGGGCTTGGGTCTATAGTCAGGAAGACTTGAATCCAAATCCAGCCTCAGATATTGACTTGCTATATGACCCTGGAAAGACACTTACCCCTTTTTGCCTCAGTTTCCTTATCTGTAAAAAGAACTGGAAAAGAAAATGTAATCACTCCAGTATCTTTGCCAAGAAAGCCCCAAAGGCACAAAGAGTCAGACATGACTGAAATGACTGAACAACAACCATGAGGATTTCTTCCGCCATTGGTGTCTTTTCTGACCCAAGTCCAACCCTCTTCCTAAACCACACTACACCTTTTTGGAACTCCCACCATGCTGCTGAGCACAATAAATATGTGTGATTTCAGGGGCAATGGGAAGGATCCTGTGTTTGTCCCCCAATCAATCAACCAATTAACCCAGTTTATTGGTAAGATCAAGCCCCATCATACCACTTGTCTTCCACACCAGGGAAGGCCAACTGCTGGTTGTGTGGGGCTAGCTTTTGAGATCTCCTTCCCAGGAACAAGAGAAAGGTGAGGCTGAGAGCGCTGCTCTCTTGCTTCTCTTAATTCGGCTCTCTCCAGGTTTCCTGGCTCCCCCAACCAACCTGGAGCTCCAAAAGGGTTTCCCCTAAGCTCCCTGTTCTCTAATCATCATAAACCTCCAGCCCAGCGGGCAGGTGCCACAATAGCGGTTGGTTTACAAGGTAAGTATGTATGAGATGTGACAGGCCCAGAATTAGCAATGCGATTCTTCTGTCACTTTTATCATTGGCCCCTGCAGGGAGGATCTGATTAAATGGATATTCAACTCTTTGCATTAATGTGTATCCAGCTTTAATTTGCATTTCATTACCCACACAAAAAGCATAATTTTATTATTTGCCGTTGGAAAGCAGATCTCTGCTAACAAGCAGCTACATGCTGTTGGTAAAATATTATATGACTGACTTTATTTTGGTCTCTTTCTCTTCTCTCCTTCTCATTCTGTGCAGGCTCCTTTCATTTTGCCCAGGACAATGGGCCTGGCCTCTGTACCTTCCCTCTATTGCCTTGCTGGGGCAGGCTGGGGGGGTTCCTGTAAATAAATGAACACTGAACCAAGTTCATTTGGGATGCTCCCATGTATTGTCAGGTTAGACGGGTCCCTTGGCCTTTCTAATGTGTCTCAGGAGCTTCCATTTCATAGAATCACAAAATGTTAGAGATGGACTGATCCTTATATTCTGTCTACTCTACAACTAACACCTCTATTTTAATTTATTTTAAATTTATTTTATTTTATTTGTAGGGATCTGTTTTTCCCCTCTCCCCTCACCCTCTTCAGATCCAGTCTAACATTTCTACTTTAATTTAATTTCTTTTCAATTAATTAATTATAAAAATATATTTTAAGCTGTATTTTTTTTCTTCCCTTGCATTCTTTAGGTTTAGACTAACATCCCTATTTTAATTAAAAAAAATTTAATTATTAATTATATTTTATTTTTAGATCTACATTCTCTCTCTCCTCTTGCCCCCTTCTGGTTGTCCCCATAAGTGTTTCTGGTCTTTTTAAAAAATTTTATTTTCTTCTCCCCCTTCGAATAATAAAATAATATTGAAAAAAAATCCTGCTTTTGAAAGAGAAAGCAAACAACACAACAAACTATTAAAAACATGTTCAGTCAAGCAAAACAAATTCCCACATTGGCCATGTGAAGAAAATTTCATACAAAGACATTCTCTCTCTATTGAAGTAGCAAAACATCCCCATTTTAACAAATGAGGAAACTGAGGATTAGAGAGATTTTTCTATGTCATAGCAAATGAGTGACAGATGGGAAGGGAGTCTTGGTCTCTTGATTTTCTATGGAATTATATTGCCAAAGGGCTAGCAGGATAGCCAGAAGTTCCAGGACCCTGACCACATCTACCATCCAGCATGAAGGAACCCTTTTGCCCAGGACAAGTCAGCCTTGGAACCAGGAGCTAATACAGTGTTTATCTGAAGAGTTTTGGGGAAAGGCTAGAGATAATAACTAGAATTTTCATAATGTTTTTAAGTTTCCAGTGCAATTTAGACAGTTTCATTTGAACCCCACAAAAGCCAGGTAGCTGGTGCTATTGCCACTCCTGATCCTTATTTTGCACATGAGAAAACTAAGGTTAATTGAGTTGTCTTTGAATCAGAGGTGCAATTTGAATGTAGGTATGCATTCTGTATACATCTCCTAGATAAATACTGTAGTTCTTTGCTTGCTTTAGATAGTGAGCTCCTTGAGGGCAGGGTCTCTTTTTAGCCTTTCTTTTTATTCCCAGAGCTTAGCACAATGCATAGCACATGCTGTTGTTTGGTCCTTTCAGTTGTATCTGACTCTTCATGACTCCATCTATCCTCTCTCCATTGGGTTCTCTGAGTAAAGATACTGAACTGGTTGTCCATTTCCTTCTCCATTGGCAAACAGAGGTTAAGTGATTTGCCCAAGGTCACACAGCTAAGCCATTTAAGAGCCTGGATTTGGACTCAGGTCTTCCTGATTCCAAAGTGCTTCATCCATTGGGCTGGCTAGCTGCCATCTAGCTCATAACAGCTGTTGTCCTTCATTCTCAAAGAAGACCAAAATGGCATCCCTATGTTGGAGTTGATGTACAATGTGTCTGACTGGCTGATCCAACCAATATGGCATAGAAGGCAGTTCCACAGGTGATATGCAGATGGTCTCCATGAACATTTGAGATGGAGTTATCTTGAAATTTGTGCATCTCAAATTTCTTTTGATCTCCTGTGATTCTACTTTGCTCATAGAGCACATTGCTATCTTTGACATGGCACACCAAGATGGTGGTCCCGTCCCAATGTCTCTCATGTCTCACAATGGATACTAAAGTTTTTCAGAGAGACCTTGAGAACATCCTGGTGTCCCATCTTCTGACTTGTGTGAGTGCTTTCCTTCTGGGAGTTCTCTGTGTCTTCTAGGCAGATGTGTGTTTGGTATCTGAACAATGTGGCCAGCCCATCAAGAGTTGTGTTCTTTGCAGTAGAGTCTGAATGCTTGGCATTTCAGCTTGAGAAAGAACTTCATTGTAGGGTTCCTTATTTTGCCAGGTGATCTTCAGAATCTTCCTAAGATGGAAGTGATGCAATTTCTTGATTTGGTCCTGATAAACTGTCCAGGTTCCAAAGGCAAACAACAAGGAGGTCAGCACAATGGCTCTATAGACCTTCAGTTTGGTAGGCAGCCTAATGCTTCTTTTCTCCACGCTTTCATTCAGTCTTCCAAACACTGAGCTAGCTCTGGCAATGCAATCCCGTCATCTATATGTACATTCCTGTTAAAAATACTGCCAAGGTAAGTGAGCACATAGTAGGTGCTTAATAAATGTTCATTTACTTCTTGACTCCAAGTCTAGAATGATATATAGCACTGTATATTGCCTTTCAAAACAAGAATATAATTAAATTATTTTATATTTATATGATATTATTCATATTTATTATATTATATATTTATTTTATATTATTATTTTTTTATAAACAAACATGCATTTTCTCTCCCTCCTTTAAAGGAAGGAGAGTTTTCAGAGCAGAGGGGAGTTGGTAAGGCTGGGGGGACCACCAAAAGAAGGTGAGATGATAGCTGAGAAGTGGGACACAAATCTATTTCTTGTAAATGTCTCTAATGACACTTGCCACTGACCAGGGTGGGGTGGGACCTTTCGAAAAGTGGCCCAGAAGTGTGTGTAGCATTGTAGAAAAAGCATTGGTCTTAGTTGTCTGCCCTAGTACTGAATCGCCAGACTTGGGGAGGTTGCACCAAATGGAGGTACATCTGTCAGAGGACGGAGAACCAGTGTGTGGGGATGGTAGTCCCTGGAGGGATGAGACTGTGCTCAAGGAGGAAGGGTGCCCCCATGGATGTTAGTATCCTGGGACAAAGCCCTACTTGTCTCACATTAGTTAAATTTCTATAATCTTGGGTAGTTTTGCTCCTTTTTGAGATGATTTCCTTTCCATTTAAAGGCTACCATTATTGTTTGGTTTAGTCTGATTCCCTCTAGACTGACTTATTTATTTATTTATTCTTTGGTGTGTCTGTGTGTATGTGGGTCAGAGAATTAGGGGGAGGTGGACATTAAAGGGTGATTTATCTTCCCCCCTCCACCATGGAGCTCTGGCTACAATCCTTGGCTTACCACCCATTTCCTCAGGCTTCACAGATCCCGGGGCAAGGTCAAGCCTAAAGAATGCATCTCCAGTCAGGAGAGTGACTGCTGTGTTCTCCTTGGAAAACTTGAAGGTGGTGGTTTGTGGGTCTGGGCGGGGGGAGGCTTCTACCTTACACTTTGTTTATCTTCTCACTGGGGCTCTCCTTTGTGGATGGGGCTCCCAGGCCAAACCGGAAGACAAGCATCCCTGGGAGATAGAGGGAAAAGCTGCCAGGTCCCATTCATCTCTCCACAAAGTGACAAATGGCATTTAGATAATCAAAAAAGACATTTCCTTTGAAAGGCTTTTTCTTATTGCTTTTATCTTCCTCTCTGTAGCCCCTGCGCCTCCTTCCTACCCCACCTCTGGTGCCTAGAGATGGGGCAGCCCTCTCCAGCTGTCTTCCTTTGGGCATCCAAGGCTGGGAGGGGCAGCTTCCCTTTCAAAAGCAAGGTATATTCCATCCAAGGGGGGGGGGAGGAAAATAAATTTGAAAAGAGACCTGTAAGACTTAAAGGGAAAAACCTGGCAATTAGTGCTTTAGACAGATAATAAATTCTTAATCTCACAAACAAGGTTTTAAGAGTTGGAGTGTGTATAATTGATACTGCAGCCCAGAGAGCCTATCAGATCTTCTTAATCCCACTTTTTGTCTTCTGCATTTTAAATAATGCAGGGACTTTGAAATCCAGAAATACTTTCTTTGTAGCATCAGATAGCTCACGCCACAGGGTGCCAATTTGAGGTCCCCACAGTGTATTCAGCAGGAGAAACTTTTATTGAAGTCTTAAGATGAGTATCAAATGAAACTCCAAGTTAAATACACTCTGAGTTTTCTCTCTTTGCCAGGAGCCAGTGTGGGCAGGATGCCATGGGTCCTTCCTTCCCTAGCAACTCCTTCATGAAGTAGTTGATTTTTTTCCCAGTTTGGGCGAATTGGATTTACAGACCCTTCTCTTACCCCTTCCCACAGCACTCACTGATGACTGAGACAGTGGTAGAGACAAGAGACTCAGGAAGGACCCTCCAAGGTTTGCCATGTGGCAATACAGGGGACACAAGACAGGAGTTTGAGTAGGCTCCTTTGCCTACTATCTATGTGACTATGGGCGAGCCACTTTCTCCTTCAGAGAGCCTCAGCTCCCCATCTGAAAAATGGGGACTGTAGCACACAGAGGATCCAATGAACCAATCTAAGTCAAATATTTTGGTAATCCCATTATTTTTTAATTTTTCTACAAAGTCAGGATGTTGTAGTGGATAGATCCAGTCTCAAAATCAGGAAAAACTAAGTTCAAGTCCTGACTCTGCCTCATACTATCTATGTGACCCTGAGCAAGTCACTCAGTGTCTTAAGACAACTGTCTAGTAGTATATAAATTGCAAGGTGTTGATTTGATTTGGTAGAGGGAGTTCTTTTATTGGAGTTCCCTTTACCAATGAAAATCCCAGAATCTATTCTGCCTGATTCACTGTGGGTGTGGGAGAAATAAAACAAACAAACAAAACCTTCTAACAAATTTATATAGTTGTGCAAAACTAATTCCTACATTGGTCACATCTAAAAAATGTCTTGATATGAACTAGTTTAGAATTTCAATGTGGACAAGATATGGGGTATGTGCCCTAGTTTATACCACCCTAGAGGCTCACATATTTTTGTTTTATCTATACATCACAAAAAGGAAATTGTTTCTTCTTTTTATAAGACATTTTATTTTCTGCCAAAATATTGGAAATATGATCCCTTTTTCATTCAAAACAGAAGTACTTTTTGCTACAACCACATTAAATTTAATATATACTTATTTAAAATAAGTTTCCAGGTAACAATTTCATATACAAACACATTCATGTACAATCCTGTTTTGTTCATTACATATTTAAATGTTCTAGTTTGTCAATGTTTAAGTTCATGATAAGGAAGAATTTTTTTTAAAAGATTGAAGGGATTAAATGAGGCCAGGGAAAGGGTGATAGGTTGAGAGTAAAAGAGAAGATGAAAGAGAATGGAGGTTGTAGTGAAAATTTAAAATGTTTCAAAATGAAAAAGAGTTGAAAGAACAAGAGGCTACAAACAGGAAAAATATATATCAGCAGGCTGAAGTCAGTGCATCACATGAATTCAAGAGTGGGAAATATTAGTTTCTTGGAGCATTTTCTTTTTTAAAAATGGGGGTGGGAGCAGCATTTTTTCCCACTCAGAATTGATGGGAAAAACTCTGTTATGACCTAATTTGGGCTCTCCAGGGAGTTCATTTCTGGTTAGCATATTCAATATATATTGAACACTTCTGTACCTGGCATGATGGGTGCTCACCCAGGGCCAACAGAACAAGTTCTATGACCTCTTTTACAGGATGATCCTTCAGCTATATGAAGGCAGTGTTCTTGGATTTCCCTATTTCTACCCTTTTCTTTGTCTTCAAGACTGGAGATCTCCAGTTGTTCCTTTTACCTCTGGTTTCCCTTAAAACTCATTTCAAGGGCCACTTCTTCCATGAAGGCTTTTGTACTCCTGCTGCTGCTAGTGTTACCCTTCTCCAACCAACCAATCAATCAATCAATCAAATTAATCAATGAGCATTTATTATGTGCTTATATACCAGGCATTGAGTTAGGGGCTCAATATATATAGAAATGATAAAAATGATCTCTACCTTCAAGCAGTTTACATTAAAAAAAATAAATTAAGTTTTTTTTCCCCCCAGTAAAAAACATCTTTTAACTCTCCTCACTTTTTGATTCATTGTGGGTGTGGGAGAAATAAAAAACAAACAAACAAGAAAAACCTTCTAACACATTTATATAGTTGTGCAAAACTAATTCCTACATTGGTCACACCTAAAAAATGTCTTGATATTAACTCCAAACTGTCACCTCTCTTTCAGGTGGTGGTAGCGTGTTTCATCCTGGGTCCTCCAGAGTCACGGTTGGTCATTACATTTGATTAGAGTTCTTCAGTCTTTCAAGTTGTTTGTTTTTATAATGTTTTTAGTGTACAAATTGTATTCTCGATCCAGCTCTTTTCACTATGCATCAGCTGTTAGAGATTTCTTTGAAACTGTCCCCTTCAATATTTCTTAGAGCACAACAATATTCCGTCCTATTTATATGCCATATTTTATCTAACCACTTCTCAATAGATAGGCATCCCTTTTCTTTCTAGTTCTTTGTCATCACAAAAATTTCTGATGAGTCCTTTCCCTCTTTCTTTGATCTCTTTGGGAAAAAGGAATTTATATTCTAATGGGGAGGTCATATGTATAAGAAGATACATAAATGAGAATAACTTTTATATATTGTGTATACAATTTTTATATTTTTAGAATATATGTTATGTAGATTATACATTTTTTAAAATCTGGAAATTGTAATTTAATTAATTGATTTGGAATATTTTTCCATGGTTACAAGATTCTTTCCCTCCCCTTCTCCTATCCCCCTCCCGTAGCTGACATGAAATTCCACTGGGTTTTACATGTGTCATTGATCAAGACCTATTTCCATATTATTGATATTTGCCCTGGGGTAATTGTTTAGTCTACAACCCCAATCATATCCCTATTGAACCATGTGATCAATCATATATTTTTCTTCTCTGTTTCTACTCCCACAGTTCTTCCTCTAAATGTGGATAGCGTTCTTTCTCATAAGTCCCTCAGAATTATTCTGGATCATTGCATTGCTGATAGTAGAGAAGTCCATTACATTCAATTGTACCACAGTGTATCAGTATCTGCGTACAATGTTCTCCTGGTTCTGGTCCTTTCACTCTGCATCAATTCCTGGAGGTAATTTCAGTTCACATGGATTTCTTCCAGTTCATTATTCCTTTGAGCACAATAGTATTCCATCACCAACATATACCACAATTTGTTCAGCCATTCCCCAATTGAAAAACATCCCCTCATTTTCCAATTTTTTGCCACCACAAAGCGCAGCTATAAATATTTCTGTACATGTCTTTTTCCTTATTATCTCTTTGGGGTACAAACCCAGCAGTGCTATGGCTGGATCAAAGGGCAGACAGTCTTTTATTGCCCTTTGGGCATAGTTCCAAATTGCCCTCCAGAATGGTTGGATCGATTCACAACTCCACCAGCAATGCATTAATACCCCAATTTTGCCACATCCCCTCCAGCATTCATTACTTTCCTTTGCTTTCATGTAAATCAATCTGCTAGGTGTGAAGTGGTAGCTCAGAGTTATTTTGATGTGCATTTTGCTGATTATAAGAAATTTAGAACACTTTTTTTTCATGTGCTTATTGATAGTTTTGATTTCTTTAGCTGAAAATTGCCTATTCATGTCCCTTGCCCATTTATCAATTGGGGAATGGCTTGATTTTTTTGTACAATTGATTTAGGTCCTTATAAATTTGAGTAATTAGACCTTTGTCAGAGGTTTTTGTTATAAAGATTTCCCCCCCCCAATTTGTTGCTTCCCTTCTAATTTTTGTTGCAGTGGTTTTGTTTGTACAAAACCTTTTTAATTTAATGTTATCAAAATTATTTATTTTACATTTTGTGATTTTTTCTAACACTTGCTTGGTCTTAAAATCTTTCCCTTCCCAAAGGTCTGACATGTATACTATTCTGTGTTCACCTTATTTACTTATAGTTTCCTTCTTTATGTTCAAGTCATTCACCTACTCTGAGTTAATCTTGGTGTAGGGTGTGAGGTGTTGATCCAAACCTAATCTCTCTCACATTGTCTTCCAATTTTCCCAGCAGTTTTTTATCAAATAGTGGATTTTTGTCCCCAAAGCTGGGATCTTTGGGTTTATCATATACTATCTTGCTGAGGTCACTTACCTCAAGTCTATTCCACTGATCTTCCTTTCTGTCTCTTAGCCAGTACCATATTGTTTTGATGGAAAGTATACATATGGTACATATAACTGTGTGTATGTGTGGATTTTTTGCTTCAAGGATCTTATATTCTAAAAGGAGACATAGCATGTGTGTGTTTATGTATGTATATTTTATATATTATCTATATAATATCTATAAATACATATTTATATATCTATGTATCTATGTGTATGTGTGTGTGTATTTTGCCTCCCCCTTTAGAAAATAAGCTCCTTGAGGACAGGAATTATTTTACTTTTGTTTTTATATCTCTAATATCTAAGAGTGAGTTTGGTAGCCGGTATGCAATTCACATTTGTTGAAAAATTGATTAATGCAGGAAATAGCAATTTCTTAAGCACCTACTAAATTCTTTTCTTTTAAAAGCCCAACTCTTTCTTAGTATCAATTCTAAGACATAAAAGGGGCAAGGGCTAGATAATAGAGGTAAGTCGCACAAATAGGAAATTTCTGAGGTCAAATTTGAACTCAAATCCTTCTGATTCCAGGGGTGGTGTTCTAGCCATTGTGCTGCCTAGGTGCCCCCCTACTAAGTGCTTTTCAAATAGTTTCTCCTTATAACCATTCAGGGATATACGTGTGATTCTTATCCCAATTTTGCTTTTAAGGAAACTGAGGCAGAGAAAGGTTGTTATTTGCCCATCGTCACACAGCCAGTAAGTATAGTATCTGGGGTCCCATTTGAATTGAACTCTTCCCAATTCCTGGTCCATCACTTTATCCCCTGCACCATGTAATTCCACCCTCCCAACCCTCCCCAGGTATCCTTTGTCCTGTGCCCAGAGGAACAGGTGAGAGGGTTGAAGCTATCTTGGTTTTATTCTGACTTCTTATGTAAATGACACAGCAAGAGATGTGCTCTCCAAGGCAGTGAGTACATACTATAGTAGCTAAAGCTTAGGTCTTGAATAATTATACCAGTACCTCATAAAGGGCTAGTTGCCAAGTATTATAGAAGGGTTGGAGAGGTATAATCCTACATAATTACTTAATTATAATTCCCATCTGACGAAGTTTATTAATCTTTCCCCCTTCTGATCTGACTGTGAGAACTGGTCTCCTTTTTGCCCAAAGAAGAACTGGTGTCCTTCATGTCCTTCCCTTAGAAAAGCAGGACCCCAAATACATGTAGCTGTGTTCCTCCTGAAAGCACATGCAATGTTCTTTAGGGCAGGACTGTTTGGTCTTGCCTTTGTCTTCCCAGAGCCTAGAATAATACCTCATATACAGCTGGTGGTTCAAAAATGCCCAAGGAATGAACAAAATGGCACATTTCAGTCATTTTCCAGTTGCACCTGATTCTTCATGACTCTGTTTGGGACTTTCTTGGCAAAGATATAGGAGTGGTTTGTTATTTCCTTCTCTAGTTCAATTTACAGATGAGGAAACTGAGGCAAACAGGACTAAGTGACTTGCTCAAGGTCACTCAGCAAGTAAGTGTCTGAGGCCAGATTTGAACTCATAAAGAGAAGTATTTCTGACTCCAGATCCAGTGCTTTTATTTAGAGGGTGCCACCTAGCTTCCCCATATTGGTACATAGTAATGCTTTTTCATTCATTTGATGAATGATAATAATAAAAGGTAGTATTTATGTAAAACTTTAATATATACAAAATGCTTTATATTATATGTGTTTATGTATATGTGTATAAATTTTTTTCTCATTTGATCCCCTCAACAACCCTAGGGACCCCTGTTTTAGAGCTAGGGCAACCTTAACTGAGAGATATTAAATGACTTGCCTAAGGTCACACAGCTAAGTGTCTGAGGCAGGATTTTAACGCAGGTCAGAGTTTCTGAGCCCGAGTCTAGCTTTCTATCCACTGAACTCCCTAGAATGACTCCTTCATCTTGACAGAAGACATCAATCTCATGGATAACAAGGAAATGGGACCCAAATAATTAGGAGCCATTTTCATTTGTTTTCTGTCCTCCAAAGACACCTTGAAAAACACAGAACACTGAGAAAAATTTCTCTCCCAAATAAATGGGCTCCTCTATTCCTGCCATTATTTGTCTTTGGTAGGGGTGAGGGGAAATGGGTAGGGTAAGGGCAGGAGGGAACCAGGGTGCTGAAGAAGCAGCAGGTAAATCCCAACACCCAGTGGTGACCAACGGATGGCCAACAAGCTGAGTGAGGGAGCTTGGCATTAATGGACCAGGCAGCCCCATGAGTCCTTCCCACAAAATGGGTTGCTTTTTCAAATGAATACTACTTGAGTTACATTTTATATATTAATTATGTGGAAACTGAAAAGGCCCAACAAAGTGGTGCAAGCCCTCAATTATATAGGAGATAAGAAGAGGCTCTATGTCTCTGTAATAGTTCACAGAGAACACCTGAGGTAAGAAGTGAACTGGGGGTAGGTGGGGGAGCTGCAGAGAAGGAGAAGGAAGAGAGATTAATAGGAGGATACAGCAAGGCAGAAGCCCTACATTTGAATCCTATCATTGCTACCTACATTTGGGTAAGTCATATAACTTTGTGAGACTCAGTTGCCTTATCTGAAATAAGGCTCAATCACCTTTGTCTTCTCTACCTTACAGGGGTCAGATAAGATAATGTTATATTAAAGCATTTTGTAAATGACAAATCATAATACAAACTACACTATACAGGAAAATATAAGAGTAATTGCACCAATTATTAGTAAACACAAATTAATAAAACCTGGCTTTTATATAAGGTTTGCAATGAGATTCATATATATTATCTCATTGAATCTTCACAAATGGTACTGAGACAAGTATTATTATTATCCCTAATTTAGAGATAAATTTATGAATTTATTCTTTAATCCACATCTCAGAAAGGTTAAATAATTTTCCTGGAGTCAGGTAATAAGTGTCTGAGGTAGGATTTGAATCCAGGGCTTCTGACTCTAGATCTAGTGCTGTATATATTGTATATGCCCACACCTTTTATAAAAGAACAGATAGATGGTATAAAAGATAGAGCACTGGGCCTGGAGTCAAGAAGATCTGAGTTCAAATCCAACCCAGACACCTCACTATTTGTGTGACCCAGTGCAAATCACTTAACCTTGTCTCATTTTCCTTTCTGGTAAAATAGGTTGTTGTGAGGATCATGAGATAATTGCTATAAAGCACCTAGCCATGTCTGGCACATAGTAAGGATTATATAAATCCTTTCTCCTCCTCCTCCTCCTCCTCCTTCTCCTTTTCCTTCTCCTTCTCCTTCTCCTTCTCCTTCTCCTCCTCCCCCTCCTCTCCTGCTCCTTCTCCTTCTCCTTCCTCTTCCTCCTTTTCCTCCTCCTCCTCCTTCTTCTTCTCCTTCCTCCTCCTCCTCCTTCCCCTCCTCTCCTGCTCCTTCTCCTTTTCCTTCCTCTTCCTCCTTCTCCTCCTCCTCCTCCTCCTCCTTCTTCTTCTTCCTCCTCCTCTTCCTCCTTCTCCTTCTCCTTCTCCTCCTCCTCCCCCTCCTCTCCTGCTCCTTCTCCTTTTCCTTCCTCTTCCTCCTTCTCCTCCTCTTCCTTCTCCTTCTCCTCCTTCTCCTTCTCTTTCTCCTCCTTCTCTTTTTCCTTCCTCCTCCTCCTTTTCCTCCTTCTCCTCCTCCTTCTCCTCTTCTAGTACTCCTTCTCCTCTCCAACTCCTCCTCTTCTTCCTCCTCCTCTTTGTCCTCCCTCATTTCCAATTCCTGAAATGGGCTCCCTCCCCAACTTTGCTCCTCTGCAATATTACCTTCCTTCAAGACTCAGCTCAGGTGTTATCTTTTCTGATTTTCCATCATCCCCTCGTTGCCCAGTTGTTAATGCTTTCTCCTCCTTCAAATTACTTTGTATTGAACAACTTATATACATATTATATAATCCCAGGAAAATGCAAATTCCCCAAGGACCAGGCTTTCCCCATTATTATCTTTGTATTGCCATTGCATATTCCATACAGCAGTGAATGTGCATGATAGCACACAGGAAGGGCTTAACATGTTTGTGGAATTTAATATAAGATACAATCAGCAGCAGAGTGTAGCCCATAGTATGCACCTAATAGATGCTTTGTCTGTTAAATCAATTAATCAACAAACCAATTAAGTCTCTACTGTTTGTCAGGTGTGCTGGGCACTGATGATAGGAGTATAAAATGAAGTGATCCCTACCCCTGAGATGCTTACATTTTTAACAGTAACTACAGCTACAATCACAATACTGTCTCTAGGGGCACTGACATTCATGTTCATTCTTCAGAATCAGTCTCAGCATCTAGATATTCATTCTATGAGAGAGGAGAAAATCAAGGAGGGGGGCGAGGAGAAAGATGAGGAAGAGGAAGAAGATAACTATGGAAAAGAGTAACCATGCCATACAATTGGAGAGTGACTTATAGTTTATGGAAAGAAAAATAGAAAGAGAAGAAGGACTAGAAGGACACCAGAAAGTGGGAATTAGGTGACTATTTCAGAATTGCATGCTTCTACCACCTGAAAGGTCATTTATGAGACATTTAAGGTATGCAGAGCTTTGGGATGGGTGTTTGGGAGATATAAAATTTAGATAAGAACACAGAGTCTATCTATCCTAATAGGACTTTCAGTCTAGTAGGGGATTAAAAGATAAAAACACAGACAACCATAATACAGAATACTATACACTGGATAGATGTTAAATAAAACCCTGTGATGTCTGAAGGAGAAGGTCATTAACCACTGGGGAGGGATCAGGAAAGGGATCATGGATGAGGTGGAGTGGAGAAATTCAAAAGGAGGAGAGCAGACATTCTTGGCTTGGGAAGTCTCCAGGAAAGGCTGAGAGGGTTGGAGAGCACAGTGCACATAGTTTGGAGAGTAGAGTTTGTATAGAGTAATGGTAGATAAATCAGGAAAATTAAGGTAGGGTTAGATTATGGAGGGTCTTGAATGCTAGGCAAAGGAGTTTGGACTTCACTCAGGAGGCAACATGAATATTTTTTATGGGATAAATGACGTATAATATGGCTAAAACCACATATTTGACTAGAGGTATATCACTAAAACCACAAGTAAGTCTATTTGGACAACCATAAAAGGGTGGGTTGGAGTGGGAAGAAAATGGAGATGGAAGACGTACGATCTTCTAGGTCTTCCTTTCACATGTTTATTGATTGACTAGTCCAGGCAGGTAGTATTGAGGGCCCTGGGCATGTGGTTTTTAAATTTTGTATCCTTAATTTCTAATAATCCTTAATAAACTTCATAAGATATAATATTTTTATTATTAGAGATATAATTTTAAATTTAACACAACACAACCATAGAGAACTAAACAAACTCAAACTAGGTCTATCCTAGAATTTTTGGGTCCAGATGGATCTATTTTGGAGAGGGACTTCCCATGTTTTGGGGATTTGTGTGTTAAAGTGATTCAGTAGATGTTGTTCAGTTGTTTCAGTAACGTCCGATTCCTTGTGATCCTATTTAGGGTTTTCTTGGCAAAGATACTGAGATGGCTTGCCATTTTCTTCTCCAGCCATTTTATAGATCAGGAAATGGAGGCAAACTAGGTTAAATGAATTGCCCAGGATCTCACAATTAATAAATGTCTGAAGCCAGATTTGAACTCAGGAAGATGACTCTTTCTGACATCAGGTCCAATGATCTATCTGCTGTGCTCCCTAGGTTCCTCATTTTGTTTTAGCATCATAGAATTTCAAGTTGGAAGGGAGCTCAATTGACATTGAGTCAATCAATACTCAAAGGAAATCTCCATAATGATATACTTGACAAAAAATACAGACCTCCAATAGGGAGGGCAACCCACCATCTCTTATGGTGACCCATTTCACTTTTGGGCAGCTGTGTTAGGAAGTCTTTTTTTCCCTATCCTGCTATCAAGCCTATATTTACCTCTTTGACTCTTATAGCCACTGTTCTTAGGTCTGTCCTTTGGAACCAACTGGAAAGTCTAATTCTTCCACCCTTTAACAGTCTTTCAAGTACTTGAATACAGTTACCATGTTCCCTCATTGCCTGCTCCTCTGAAGACCAAATATGCCCAGCTGATTCAGTTGATTTTCATATGACATGGATTCAAGTCCCTTCGCCAACCACATAGTATTCTGAACACTCTTCAGTTTATACATTTCCTTTTAGATTGTGATGTTCAGAAAGGCAGACAGTGCTCCAGATGAGAGATAACAAGGGCAGAATACAGTGAGGCCATCACCTCTCTTTTTCTGGAAGCCTTGCCTCTCTTAATGTAGCTCAAGATCGTATTTGCTTTTTTGGGTGCCACACCATACTACTGGCTTTAATGAACTGGCTGTCCACAAGACCCCAGGATCCTCTTTATGACAACCACTATTAACTTGCATCTCCTTCTTCTCAAATTTGTAAAGTTGATTTTTTTGTACCCAAGTGCAAGATTTTCTTTACATTTATGCTTATTGAATTTCATCTTATTAAATTCAGCACAATACTCTCTCACTTGTCAAGATCCATTTGGAGCCTGACTCTGTCATCCAGTGTGTTAGTTTTCTATCCCTCCTAACTTTATGTCATCTGCAAATTTGATGAGCATACCATCTCTGGATTTATCCAAGTCACTGGTAAGAATATTAAATAGCCAAACACAAGGCCAAGCTCAGATCCCTGGGGTACTGCTCTAGATACTTCCTTCCACTTTGACATTGAATGATTAACACTCATTTAGCCTTTGGCCATGCAACCAGGTCTGAATCTAATTGTATTATTGCCTAGTCCATAACTCTCCATCTTATTTGAAAGGAAAGTGTGAGATATTTTATCAAAGGTTTTGCTTACATTTAGATAAATTATATTCACAGCATTCCCCTCATCTTCCAGTTGAATAATCTTCTCAAAAGCAGAAATCAGGTTAGTCTGACATGAAATCATACTTGGTTTTTGTAATCACCATTTCCCTTTCTAGATGTTTGCCAACCATCTCTTTAATGATTTGTTCTAGGATTTTCCCAGGAATCAAAGTCAAGTTGACAGGTCTATGGTTTTCAGAATCTGTCCTCTTTCTTTTTTTTGAAAATCAGGTCAATTGCTCTTTTTCAGTCATGTGATACCTTGTCTGTTTTCCATGATCTTTCAAATATCACTGATAGTGGGTCAGCATCACATCTGCCAGTCCTTTCAAAACCTGGGGATGTAGTTTATCTGGGTCAGATAGCTGAATTCAAGAACTTGTCTCTTATTTGCTCTCTCTTTCTATCCCTCTCTCATCAGTTTTCTGTTAGTAATTTTTGTTTTATCATTTCCAGGGAAAAGTCATCCTCTGTGGAAGAGAAAACATAAGCCAAAGGAGAATTTAGTACCTCTGTCTTCTCTCTGTTGTCACTTATCATCATCCCATCCACCCCAAGCAAAAGTCCTATTCTTTCTTTGAGTCTCCTCTGTCTTCCAAAATAGCAAAAAGATTCTTTTAATTGTCCTTGGTTTTCCCTACCAGCCTCAGCTCATTCTGAGTTTTTTTTTTCCAACTCTTACCTTCTGGTAATACTAAGCATCAATTAAAAGACAGAAGAGCAGTAAGGGCTAGGCAATTGGGGTTGAGGGACTTTCCTAGTGTCACCCAGTTAGGAAGTGTCTGAGTTTAGATTTGAACCCAGGACCCCCTTTCTCTAGCCCTAGTGCTGTATCCCCTGAACCATTCAGCTGCCTCTCATTCTGAGTTTTAAAATTCTTCCTGCTATTTTTACAGGCTGTTGACATACCATGATGCTTATCCTCTGTGACTTGGGTTTGCTTCAATTTCTTTATATTTCCTTTTAAAATCTAAGTTGGTGGGTGAATTCATGGGATATCCCCTTCAGTATCCATAGATATATTGAATTTTTCTTCCTCTTTGGTATAGTTTTTCTTTTTTTTTTAGTGCCTCTAGAATTTTCTTCTTGAGCATCTTGAATCCTCCTTCCCCACTGACTTCCTCTATAACATTTTACTGTATAAGATACTATCTTTTTTCCCCAACTTTTCACACTTTACTTCTCCAAAATCTAGGGTGCATGTCATGTTAAAGGAAAGGAGAGAAAACAGGAGAGGCCCCCTCACCTTAGGGCCTCTAATCATTTATTTGTTTCCTAAATCTTTAGCTATTTGGGTTTAGACACTTAAGGTTTTACAACTGGCTCCTTTCCTGAAATTTGTCCATTTCTATTCCTCTACCTCATAACTTTCCTTCATTTGAAGCTTTGTCTCTGCTTCTGGAGTAGTGTTCCTTCACCCCTTTCAACTAATCCCTTCACTATATCCTCTAGGAGGGATGCCAGACTAAGAATGGAACACAGATAATAGTCATTTGATTATGTCAGAAATGTGAGCACTGCCCATTCAATGCAGGTCATGGCACAGTTTCTCCTTTGTTTTGATTGAGATTCTCAGTCTTTTTTCCTTAAAACTACTTCATGGGGCAGTGGGTAACCCATAGGTGTCTCAGTGGATGGAGAGCCAGGCCTGGAGATGGGAGGTCCTGGGTTCAAGTGTGATTTTTAGACACTTCCTAGCATTGTGACCCTGGGCAAGTCACTTAAACCCAATTGTCTACCTCTTATCACTCTTCTGCCTTGGAACCGATATAGTATTGCTTCTAAGATGAAAGGTAAGTGTTAAGAAAAAAAGAAACTACATCATGGGCATTTACACCTCAGCCCTAAGCACCTGGTTAAAACTTTTTACAACCAGTTATTAATTTTTTAAAAGATTGTAATTTTTTACAAGCATTTTTTTAAACTCACTAATCTACACTATCACTTGATTAGCTTCCCTTTGGCCCATTTACCTTTTTTTCTTTCCCCAGGACTTGCCTTATCTATCCCACCACCTTTTTATCCTTCTTGAATCTATCTCTTCAGGTTCTACTTCCTAATTATTATGTATCTTCCTTAATCCTTTATTGTCCTCCTCAGTTGTCCTTGATCTTGATTCTCTTGCAACCTGCAAAGAGAATCTGGACCAGTATCTGGCCTTGGTCTGTTCTCTTTCAAAATTCATTCAATTTCTCTCAAATTAGGCCACATTGCTCTTTCCCCAATTCAGCTTCTGACCAATTTCATTGGTTTAAATCTCTCCAAGTCACCTACATGAGTATCTTCTCTTTATTCAGCTCAACTCTGTTCTTTATTCCCCTTATCCAGTTACTTGACCCCAGCCTTTTCCCATCAAAGCCAGAAGCACTTATTGCTTTGTTATGCATTATATGCTAGGTATGAAGTACTATTTGTTTGCTTATTGACTTGATCCTATGAATAAAAACTACCTGTGTATAATATCCAATCGTGTGTGTCTGAATCTTTAGGGAACCTGTTATTATACCAAGGATCAGGCCTGTGGGAACTCTTTGAGGTCTGCTAATGTCTTTAGCCCCTATCCCCCTAGGCTCCCAATGGCCCTGTAGACACAGGACTAGGGGAAATCTTTTCCTTTTCTGCCTTAGCCCCCATTGCCCAGTTCCCACCAGGCACGGAACATCTTTTCTTGATTGAATGCCTCCTCTTCCCCTTTCTATTCCTACTAGAATAAGCAGAGCCCTGATCCACTCTGACCCTTGAGTCCACAAACTTTTTACAACCAGCATTGGTTAGGGTCTTGCTTGGATGAGTAAGAAGTAGGGGAAAGGACCCAATTATTCACAGAACATGTGTAGTGGGACACATACAGGCGACATCATTACCTTTGCCAACAAGGATTTATTAAGTATCTACTATGTGTCAAACACTATGCTAAGAGCTGGAGATACTAAGAAAGCCGCCCACTAAACAAACATTCCCTGTCCAGAAGAGGCTTACATTCTAATGTGTGAGTTAAATAAATGTAAATATCTAGAAACATACAAGAAATTTACATGATAAATGGAAGGTGATGTCAGCATGAAGGTCTAATCAGTGGAGAAGAGGCTGTCTGGAGGGGCTTTTGTAGAAAGTAGGATTGGAATTGGATCCTAAAGGAACCAAGGAAGGCAGGAGGCAGAGGAGAGGAGGGAGGGCATTCCAGCATGGCAGACAGACAGTGAAAAGTCAAGAAGTCAGGAGATGAAATGCTGAATTTAAGGATCAGCAAAGAGGCCAGTGCCATCAAATTAGAGTTCATGGAGGGGAGTAAAATGGAAGAAACTTGGAAAGGTAGAGGAGGTCAGGTGATGAAGGACTTTAAAAGCTAAACAGGATTTTATATTTGTTCATGGAAGTAATTGGAATTAAGTAAGTAAATTGGAATTTATTAAGTTGAAGGAAGAAGGATGAAATAGTCAAATTTGTACTTTCGAAAGTTTTTTTCTGGCCTCTGAGTAGAAGATGGGCCAGAGTCAGGGAAAGACGAGGCAAGGCGAATCACCAGCAGGCTACTGCAATTGTTCAGGGAGTCTGTGAGAAGGTGGAGAAGGAAATATATACAAGAGATATTGTGAAAGAAGAAATGACAAGGTTCGGTGCCAGAATGGATATGAGATTGTGGGGGCACAGGGGAGGGACTACATGCAAGTGAGGAACAGATGAAGATAATAAGCTTCTGAGCTTGGGTGACTGGGAAGAGAATGGGGCTTTTAACAATAATAGGGAATTCTTCCACAACGTGATGAATATGGAAATATGTCTTGTATGATAGCACATATATAGCCTATATCAAATTGTTTACCATGCCAGGAAAGAAGGAAGGGATAGAATTCTGAATTCAAAATGTTAGAAAATGAATGCCAAAGAATTGCTTTTTTTCATATAATTGGGAAAAAAACATTACTGAAGAGTTAAAAAACCCCAATAATAGGGAATTATGGAAGAGGGTAGAGTTAGGGAGAATCAGGGTGAACAACAGTGAGCTCTATTTTGGACATATTGAGTTTGAGATGTCCAATAGGAAAAATTAGTGATGATCAGACAGGAGGTCAAAAGAGAGGATAAAGTTACATAAATAGATCTGAGAATGATCTAAGGAGAAATGATAATTGAATTAATTGGATGGGAGATCACCAAGTGAGATAAGTATATACAGAAGAAGAGAAGAGGGTCAAAGACAGAATCTTGGAGAATGTACATGGTTGGGGGAGATGCAAAGCCAGGATAGATCATGCTATGATGTCATTAAGATGCTATTATGCTGGGGCAGCTAAGTGACTCAGTGGATAGAGAGCCAGGATGAGAGAGAGGAGATCCTGGGCTCAAATCTGCTCTCAGTGGTGTGACTCTGGGCAAGTCATTTAACCTTAATTGCCTAGTCCTCACTGCTCTTCTGCCTTGGATTCAATCAGTCTAAGATAGAAGGTAAGAGATTTGCTTAAGCATCTCTTATGGGTATTTTTTCTGAACTGTTCTCTGCTGGACATCTCTCTACTCCTTGTTTGGGACTTCTGTTGAGCTTCTACTGATCTTGTCTGGTTGATAACTATAACAGGACTTTTTGATAATTGCAACTACTCTTGGCTTCCATCAGGTGGTCCTTAGCCAGGCATCAGCTTTTGCTCCCCAAGAGGGAGTTCCTTTTCTTAATAGTCCCAACACTTCTATTTACCTTTATTTCTATAATGCAAACTTCTGTCAATAGCACCTAATCAGCTAGCTAGATCCAGCCTTAGGCAAGTTAAAATCTTTTTGAATTTTTCTCCCGATGTTGGGTATGTTTCTGCAATCTAAACTCAAGCCAATGATGATTTAAAATTCCTTTTAACTCCTATCACCAAAGGAACATAGACACAGAACAGGAAGTGTTCTTAAAGATGACTGAGTCTAACCCTTTAATTTTACTAAAGAGGAAACCAAGGCCCATGACTTGTCCAAGGTTACACTGCTAGCATCCAAGGAGAGATTTGAATTTTCCTGACTCTAAATCCAGTGTTTTTATGAATGCCAACATGTTGCCTTATCTAGATTCCATTTAGATCATGCTGGAGACATGAGTAAACAAAGCTACAAAGGAGTTAGGGTGAGGATATTTCTATGGACTGCATATAATTCCTTTGGTATCATGCAAATCAACTCAGGAAAGTTTGAAAAAGAGCAATGGAAGCTGATGGAGACATCAACCACTGCCTCCTTCCAACAACAAACAAAATCACTGCACTCCCTATGTTTATGTCCAATCCATTTTAAGCCAGGTAATATACATTTAGAGTACATTGGGCTGTGAAGGAGACTTTACCATCCTGCCATCCCACCCTAGAAAGAAATATTCTGTCAATGGCAGCCTAGGTAGCCAGCCTTGGTCAATCCAATTGCAATTGCAACTTTCTTTGTTATTTGGATTGGAAGGAAGAAGAAAGAATAATGTCTGGCTCTGAAAAATGAATAGAACATGCCCACTACATGATTGGTTAGTGCCTTACAACTTTCAAGTATTTCTGATAAACCGAGCTGAGCTCTAGCATGGTGGGCCCAAGGTCCTGAAAATACCTGAATAAGAAAAAAAATACATAATTTTATTTCACAAGATAGGACCCCAAAGTATATATTTCAATATATTCCAATTTAACAGAGGGAAGATTTAACATGGTTGTCGTTGCTAAGGAAACTGCCTCCTTCCCAGCCATGTGTTCAGCATATGTGTATCACTTCATCTTTCTGCTCTCAGAGGCAATATCATGGCCCTGTACTTGGGAAATGATTTTTAAAAAGGCATATAAAACCTCTTAACATCTAGAAGATTCATTAAATGATCTCACTCAAGAGAAGCTTCAATGATTCTTTTAGCCTCTTTTATGCTGAGCATGTGGATGTGGCTAAGTCAATGGTATCTCTTCGAGTGCAACTTGGTGTCTTAAAGGAAGCAATTTTCAGAAATAAACAGACCAGTGTTTGTAATAGTAATAATAATAATATCACAGAGCAGCGATCGTTTTCCTGTATGGGAGTCCTTGTTCTATCGAAATTGCCTCTATTAGAACTCAGTAAAAGAAGGGAACTGGACTAGGGTAACACTGCTCAAACTACTTTGCCTATCAATTAATGATGATTTGAAGGCCCAAAGGTATGGAATACCAATAAGGGAATGGCAAAAATTGGGAAAATTTGGAAAATTTGAGAAAATCAAGCCTATTTTCAAATTTCAATGATTATATACATTAGTACTTTTAAAATTATAATTTTTTTAATTTTAAAAAACCTTTACCTTCCACCTTAGAACTGATGCTAAGTATTGGTCCCAAGGTAAAAGAGCGATAAGGACGAGGCAATGGGAGTTAAGTGACTTGCTCAGGATCATCTGAGGCCAGATTTGAAAGTAGGACCTCCCAAATTAAGGCTTGGCTATCAATTTACTGAGCCACCTAGTTGTCCCTGAATATTATTATTCTTTAATATTTGAACCCAGAATCTCTTGTCTCTAGGCTCAGCTCTCAATTTACTGAGTCACTTAGCTGTTCCATTGATAAGTAATTTATATATGTCTGTGACACCGTAGAGTCCTTAATGCACCCCCTTTGGCTACTTCCAAGTCCATAGTACCAAAAAAAAGGGGAGCAGTCTACTTCAATTCAAAACTTGAAAGCTGCCATTTTTAAGGAATCTTTCTGGCAACCAAGCCATAGTAAATCACATGGCCTCATGGTAAAACAAAGGCCATTTATTTTAAACAGATTGCAAGGCAAATTAACACGCAGTTAAATTAAGCATCAAGCACTCTCACTACCTCTTTCCCAAAGAGACACCCTTCCTCCCTGCATCTTTCAGGAACCACAGGCCTTGGCTTTTGATTAGCCACTCTGGGCTTTTCTTGCTGTCTCCTCAGCACAGTGGGATCAACATAAATCAAGTCAATCATGGCAGGATGCTAGATTTGTGTCCATGGCAGCAGAATTGGGGAAATGACAGCATAGGATAAGGTCAGGGTGTTGGCACAAGAATCAGGGCACAGTGTCCTTGCTTTCTCATATAACAAATGGGAGAAGAGAAGATCAGGGAAAGGCCTCAGGTGCCAATTCTTCTTTGTCACCTCTTCTGGAATTTCTTGCCTTTGCTTGATCTTTTTGTGAGACTGAGAGATTCCTAGTCTTTTTTTGAATTGAAAGTTGTTGCTGTTCAGTTGTTTCAGTCATATCCAGTTCTTCCTGACTTCATTTGTTTTTTTTTTTTCAAAGATACTGGAGTGGTTTGCAATTTCCTTCTCCAGCTCATTTTACATCTGAGGAAACTGAGGTAAATCTGCCCAGGGTCACATAGCTAGTAAGCATCTGAAGTCAGATTTGAACTCAGGAAGATGAGTCCTCTTGATTCTAGTCCCAGTACTCTATCCCACTGTACCACCTAGATACAAACGATGGGAGATGTAATTGCCAGGATGGGAACATGGAGCAGACCCATCCCCTTTAGTACAAATATGGAGATGACATTTAGTAGGGGCTGCCATCAGGTCAGTGATCCATTGTCATTGCCATTCTCTTGGTTAGAGCCAGGAAGACCATTTTCTTTCATCGAGAGAGAAATATCCGAGAGGCAACTCCATGGAAGTATATTCTTAAGCAATAATATTCCAAATTCTATTTTGAATTCTAGGGTAGATTAACTTTGTAACTTCTAAAGGAATTATATTCTAATGAAAAAAATCTCTGGATTTCAAATTAGACACCCTGGTTTTAAATATTGACTATGCCATTTCTTTTCCATCATTTTTATTAAAAAAAAAACAACCCAATAACCCCTAGTCTTCTGTCTTAGAATCAATACTAAGTATTGGTTCTAAGGTAGAAGAGCAGCAAGGACTAGACAATTGGGGTTAAGTGACTTGCTCAGGATCACACATCTAGGAAGTGTCTAAGGCCAGATTTGAACTCCCAACTCCAGGACTATATCTCTATCCACTGAACCACCTAGCTGCCCCCCTTCTTTTCTATTCTTATATTTTCCTCTGATCTTTGGTATTCTCAACTATAAAATGAAAGAATTGTTTCAGAATACTTCTAAATTCATATCAGTTTTATATCCTTTGGCATTCCAACTCAACGGACTAGGAAGATGAGAATATGATGCTTTCTGCTATCACTTACAGACCATCCCCTCTTCTGTTACCTCTCAACGACTTTTCCATGCGATCCCTTTTTTGACATTCGTTCATCTAGCTTTATACCAACTCTCTCCATTTTTGTTACTGTAACTAACAAAGCCACAGATCACTCCCACAACTTTCTCAGTGACTTTAAGACTTTGCTTGCAGTCTTCATCTTCATCCTGTTCCCTGCCACCATCCTCAGGGACCACCATGTTCATGATGATAGCTTCTTGAAGCACTTGGCCTCAAAGTTTCTTGAACTCCTCAACTCGAGCCATTCCTTTTTCTACACCACATTGACCACATGGAGGTCCTACATTTGGCCTCGCCATCTCTAGGGATTATTCTACCGTCAAGATTTAGAACTGTTATTGTACCTTCTGATCACAACACCCTTCTCCCTTACTTTCTCTCTCATAGATACCTAGCACTTAGCACAGTGTCTGGCACATAATAATTAATAGATGCTTTCTGACTTGTCTTGTACTATTTATTGGGAAAGGAAATAGGATTGGGAAAATGGGGGATAAATGGAGGTTTGTATGGGGTTTGGAGGAGATAGGGAATAGTGCTAGGTGAGGCAAGGGAGGGAGATGCCTCCTGCTGAGAGGAAACAGCAGGGGTCCAATAAGGACTGCTTGTTGTAGAATGATTGAACTGAAGTTCAGTTCCCTCTATGACCAGAAAAGATAGTCCACTTATCTGACTGCATATTCAAATAATATAAAGTTTAATAATCCAGTTGGAATTGGAGTTTTTCCTTTAGTTTCAGAGTATAGGGCCAGGCCCTAGAGGCTGGCGGAGGGTTTTCCCACTTCCGTCTCCTCTATATCAGTCCAGTTTGTATAATTCAGAATCTTAGCAGTAGATAGAAAGCAAACATGAACAGGTCTAACCTTCAGAAGCGACTGGGCCTGAATCTTCCAGCTGAACCAAGAAGAGGCGGCACACCACCCCAGACTGGGCTGAACAAGCTCCTTCCTCCTCCAACACCAGGAAACAAGACCCACAGGGCAGGAAGGCAGTGCTAGTCACAAGACCCCACTGCCACTCCCAGTTGGGCCCTTCCCCCACAAACTGTCAGTCTTGTTTCCTTGCCACAGTCTTGATACAAAGATTAGATTCTTTCCCCTGCAAAACTGATTTTGATAAAGAATAACTCTGGCCATGTTATTCTCCTATTCAACAAATTCTAGGAGCTAGCTTCCTGTTACCTTGAGGATCCATTATCACCTCCTTTGTGTGACATTTAAAGCCATTTACAATCTGCCCCCAATCTACCTTTCTAGCCTTATTTTTACTCGCCTTCCCATGCTCTGAAGTCCTAAAAAACTGACCTTACATATGGTACCCTACTTTTCATCTTATACTAGCTTTTCCCCATCCTTGAAATGCACTCCCTTCTCACCTTGGTATCTTAGACTCTCTAGCTTCCTTCTTCACAAAGCTTTTCTTTATTCCCCTTGGCTGCTAGTGCTCTCCTTCATCACCATAAGGTAATTTATTTTTCATTTATTTTTAATATACTTGTATATGTTCTCTTCCCCAGTAGAATATAAACTCATTCAGGGCAAAGACAGATTCATATTATATATACATACATATATATTTATTTATTTATCCCCAGCATGTAGCATACTACTTGACACCTTGGTGGCACAATGGATAGTCTTGGAGTTAGGGTCAGGAAGGTGTGAGCTCAAATCCTTTCTTAGACATTTAGCTCTTCATGCTGGGCTAAGCCACTTAAGCTTTCTCAGTCTCAGTTTCCTACTCTGTAAAATGAAGATAATAATACCACCTACTTCCTAGGGTTATAGTGATGATCAAATGAGATAACATGTAAAATGCTTTGTAAGCCTTTAAGTGCCATGTAAATGTTATTATTATTAATGTTACTGACAGCATATAAATGGCACAGTTGTTTGAGTGTGTCTCCCTTACTCACTTTAGATTTCTTTTCCTTTGTATCTGGGCCTTGACCTCACAATTTATCCACTTTCTCCCTTGACACTCTGCCATTTCTAATTTGAGAATCTTGTCCTTGAGTGATACACCCAACACAGAATTTTTCTAGTCCTGCTCTAGGACTGTTCAGTGTTCTTGGAGGATACCAGGAAAACGAGATGGAGAAATATTAGATTAGATTCAATCAATAGTCATTTGCTTCCCTTCCAGCCTTGAAAGACTATCATTCTATGATTCTTCAGAAGACTTGTTTATATGACCACTTTTTATGGGACTGATTTTTTAAGACCTAAAATCATGGACTGATATTTTCAGGCCATTTGCTAAAATATCTCTTCTATTCTGTGATCTTCTGCAGGAAAAAAATTGCTACAATGAGAGGAGAAGAGTATCAAGTTCTGGGAATTTGAAGGGTAAAAATGTTCTTCTGAACATTCTGAATTTTTAACAGTCTGGAAACCAGTGAGAAATAACAAGGGAAAAGACGGATTGGATTTTGGAGTTAGTATTCTAATTTGAACTGGTGTCCAGAACATTTCACTTTTGTTACCTTAGAGAAGCTCCTTAAACTCTCCAAACCGTGGTTTTCTCTTCTATCAAATCAGGATAATGATGCCAGTTTAACTTAATGCATAGGGAAATCATAAGGCTTAAGTAAAAAGATTTGTCTCAATTTCTTTAAAAAAAAAAACCCCAATAGTAAGGAATGCTTTTTCTTAAGTACTTTGTATTTTCTTGTAGATGGAGAGATCTCAACTCTCTTGGATAGACATTAAGAGGATTTCTGTCACTCATAGATGAGTGGAAAGATGTATGGTAGATGTGAGCAAGGCAGCAGCATATTACAAACAATTTTGGGCATGTGAAGTGATGTTGAAGATTTCATCCAAGAAGTAGAAGGTAGGTTTGGAAAAAAGAGATGATCTGGTCATGTAGTTAAGTATAAGAGATAACAGATAATGTCACTAATGAAATATCTAGAACAGAGATTCTTATTTTTTTTTAGTTTTATGGACCTTTTGGACAGTCTAGTAAATTCCATGAGCCCCTTCTCAGAACAATATTTTTAAATAATTGAGGGAAATGCTAAATTTCAGTTATAGGTTAGTGAAAATAAAGAAGTATTTTTTCTTATCCAAGTAAATGGAACATCTAAAATTTATCCACTAACTCATTTGGAGTTCAGGGACCCCAGGATCAGAACTCTTAATCTAGAGGAAAGCTTCTAGAGTATTCTGTAGCTCTCCAATGGAAGATTTATGACAGGAGATGGACAAGAGGAGCAGAGGCTATGAAGGGATGATAGGGTTAAGATTTCCACTCTTGGAATGAGAATTTACATGAATGATACTGGGATTCCATTGAAACACTGAAGTTTTGGCTTGAGATGAGTCCTTGTGTAAGGTTAAGAACTCTGGATAAAGATAAGAAACATGATCCCCTTTGGGAGATCTGAGGCAAGAATAATATACCCGGCATCATTTGGCTTTAGGAGATCCTGGAAAGGGCTAGGCAATGGGGATTAAGTGACTTGCTCAGAGTCACATAGCTGGGAAGTGTCTGAGGCCAGATTTGAACCCAGGTCCTCCTGACTCCAGGTCTGGCACCCTATCCATTGTTCTACTTAGCTGCCCCTAGATCACTTGGTTTCTAAGCTGGCACCACTATGGTGAGCACCTGGAAGTGTTCTCTCTCTCTGCCTCTGTCTATCTTTTGGTCTCTCCTCTGTTTCTTCATCTTTGTCTATTTGGCTCTCCCTGCCTTCCACCTTATTATCATTGAAACTCATGGCCATTTTCTTGGAAATCTTTTATGACACTCTTTTGAAGGATAGAGTGAGGAAGTACAGATTTGAAACTTCATCTGTGTAAGAAACAGCCACTAAGGGAACCCCTCCCCCCCATGGATACAAATGGGTAAGTCATCTGTAATTTCTGTTCTTGGAAAATTATATGAGAAACTGAGGCCACACAGCTAACAAGTGTTAGGTTCAGGACTCGAACCCAGGTATCTCTGTTTCCCAAGTCAGCTCTCTCACTACTACATCTTACCTTTATTACAGCACTTATTTTAATTTTTATGTTAAAGTTATTTGTGTGCAGTATGTCTTATCCTCTAATATATACAAGACATTGGAGGTTAGGGACCAAGCTTTCAAGGACCTTTTTCTCTTCCTCAAGATTTTACTGAAAGCCAAGCATTGCGGTGATTATAAATCAACATCCATTGAATTTACATTTTGTTCTCACAAGGACTCTTTGAGGAATGCAATGGAAATGTTATTGACTCCATTTTACAGATAAGAAGCTGGAAATTTGGAGGGCTGAAATCATAGGATCATAGATTTAGAGTTATAAGAGGAATTGAGGGGACATTAAGTCCAAGCTCTTTATTTTACAGATGAGGAAACTGAGGTAAAGGTCAAATGCCTTGTTCAGGGACACATAGCTAGTGAATGACTGAGGTGGAATTGAATTCAGATTTTCCCAAGGTCACAAAGTTGGTAAGAGGTAGAAATAGGTCTTGAACTCATGTCTTCTAAATTTAGTTTGAATTCTAAGAGCTTCATATGGTGTAAAGCTGGTGTAAAGCTGAGACCTTGATAAATGCTCATTGGGTCATTGATTGGCTTTATAAACATAGAGCTAGAAGGGATTTTTATAGTCATCTAGATCCAATCCTCTCACTTTACAGGTGAGGAAACTGAGGTCAGAGAAATTAAGTGACTTGTCTAAGGTGGCACAGAATCAGGAACTAAGAAAGTCAGGCATGCTCTCTTTCCCCCTCTATCCTATTGGTCCTTCCCCAACCCACCTTTTTCTTTCTTACTATTTGCTAATCTCTCTCACACATACAAACCCTCTCTAGTCCCCATCCCCATTGCTCTTTTGCTTCCATCTCTTCCCCCTCTTTTATACTTTATGATGCTGAGACTTTGTTGGGGAAATCTCATTAAAGTCATTATTCCCTCATAGAGATGCTACTTTCATTACGTTCATATTTAATGTTCTTCCCACTTGATCTTTTGATGCTTTTTAATTTCTGATATTACATGATGCACAAAACATTCATTGGAGATCACTCTATAGAGTTATCATTATTTATCTCTGCCTATGGAGCCTACTTGTTATGTATTTATTAGCCTCAGAAAAAGTTAAGGATTTCTGGATGGTCCCAGTTCCTGTTTTACTTTGGGGCCTAATGCAATGTGGTATTTACAACTAGAAGGCTATTCAGAGGTCCTGTCACTTTATTTTAATTTACAGATGAGAAAATGGAAGCCAAGAGAACTCAAGTGACTTCCAAAGTCACGCAGTGGCAGAGCTTTCACCAACTCTAAAGTTATAGTCAAGTACATCTCTTCATTATCCTCATTCTTGCCCCTACCCTCATTCTCTCTTTTGTCTTTGCCTTTGCTGATACTATCCCAGGTCTGGATTTGGTTTCATTTAATTGCTCTTATTAAATCCTTCCCTCTCTTCAGGACTCACCTATCTTAGGTTCCATCTCCTCCAACATGCCTTCCTTGATTACTTTCTGGACGTGATCTCTCCTTCCCTATTTTTTCATGGCACCAAGGACCTTGTTTTTTTAAGCCTACTGACAGATTTGTATTATTAACATGTAATTAATAATATAAGTGTACTTGTCCTTTCCCCATAATGGAATGTAAGTTCCTTGAGGACAGGGACTAAGTTGCATGCACACAGTGTCCAGCTCAGGACCTTGGACAGAGTAGACACTTGATGAATGGAGAGGGAGAAGACTCTTCAGTGCATAAAGTGGCAGCATAAAAATAAATAGTCTCTACCCTTAGGGAGCTTTTATTTTATAGAGTGAAATGTCAGGAACAAATATATCTAAACAAAAAGAATATTTAGTGATTTTGGTGAGTGGTCCACCAACACGTGTGTTTGTGTGTATCTGAGTGTGTGTGTGTGAAGAGATTTCCTGAGGTGGTTTTTCTTTTTTTTTTTTGTTAAGAAAAAAAGGGATTCTAAGGGAGGTATGTATGTGAGGAAGGGTTTAAGTCTAAATTCTGTCCCTGAAATTTATTAGCTAAGTGACCAATGAGCAAGTCACTTAATCTAGATTACTTGACCTGGAATCAGAAAGACCTCAGTTTAAATCCAGCTTCAGACCCTTACTAGCTAGATGACTCTGGGCAAATCATTTAACCTTTGCCTCAATTTCCTCATTTGTGAAATGAGGATAAGTGGCACTTACCTCTCAGAGTTGTGAAGAGCAAATGAAGTAGAAGTTGTACAGTGCTTCACACAATGCCAAGCATATAATAAATGCTAGATAAATATTATCTATGATAATAAGTTATTATTCTTAATCTCTCAGAATATTAGTGCCTTCCTATATAAAAGTGGGGATAATAATAATACAGTGCCCAAGTTTCAGGGCAGTAGAGTGACTGAAATGAGATAATATAGGCAAAATGCTGTGCAAATTTTAGAATACTACATGAATGTTAGTTGTTATTATTGAAAGGAATCAATTTTCCCATCTCTAAAATGAGAGGGTTGGACTAGATGGTGTTTAAGGTCCCCTGCTAGCTCCTAAAATCCATAATCCTATGAGTAGTTCATTAGATTGACTCACTGTGGTCTTGGAAAGCAAAGCTCACAGCCCTTAAGGATGAGGACTTGGATTCAGAAGAGGAAAGTTTTGAGGAGAGATGAAGACAGAATAAGGAATAGACCTCTCAAAGTGGGATGCTTCAGCAGGAGGTCCCAGGAGACTTTAGTTTGTCTTTGAACTGAGGGCTTGCAACTGAAGAGGGAAGGGTATAGGAGAAAATGTCTAAATTCAATGACTTCATAATGGGTTCCACCCTGAGAACTAGCCTGTAAATTTTAGGTTACAATGAATGATGCCCTCTGGCCAGTTTTTATATAGAATTGAAGGACCATTTGTTTCAGTTTCAGAAACTCAATCACCCACAGGAGAACAAATTCAGGAAGGAACCCAGTCAGGATCAATCACTTTAGAATATCTCTGAGCTCCATCAGTGTGTATTAGTTGCTACTAGGGGAGGCAGCTCTCTGAGTCTGTTATCTGTACCTCGTACCTGGTGGGGTATTAGTAAATGTTTAATAACCAACCCTTCAGGAAATGTATATGTATTTGTGTATCTATATCTATCTATGTATCTGTCTGTCTGTCTGTCTATCTATCTATCTATCTATCTATCTATCTATCTATCTATCTATCTATCTATATATCTATCCTGAATATTTTCTTGAACTTTGATGCATTTAAAACATTTCATGAATTACTTTCTTAAGTTTTAACAATCAATAAAACAATAAATCAAGACTAGCTAATTTCTGAGGTGTAAATGCTTACAGTAAAAATTTAACTATCTGCTTTGCTTGCCAAGTATAGTTGGCTTAAGCATACCTCTGCCTGTATCATTCAATTCAACAAATCTTTATTAAGGATTCTACTAGATGCTAGAGAGAGGCAATGTCAGAGTAATGGATAGACAGGTGGCCTCCATGTCAACAATACCAGGGATAAAAGTCTGCCTCTGACCCATATTTGCTGTGTGACTCTAGGCAAGTCACTTGAATTCTCACTTTCCTAGGCAACTATTGAAGAATATAAATTGTAGAAGAGGTGTCAATCTGTATTGGTTCCTCAATGAGAGATGCCTATAGCTATGAAACCACAAAATTACAGATACTCACCCCCTCCACCTGAAAAAGGAATAGGGAACTGTATTTTGTACTAAGGACACAAAAATAAAAAACAACACAATTTCTGCCTTCAAGAAATTTAGAATTGAAGGAACGAGGGACAAAATAGGCACAAAGAAGAGTAAGATGAGGGCAATGGAAATATTGGAAGGTTCACTTCACATCAAGCCATGGTTCCTACTTTCTGGCCATTTCTCATCTTTTGTCTGGTGGTAACTTGGACTTTGCCCTTGAATTTATCATGAGCCTTGCTAGACCAGCTTTGCCTTATCTTATCTTGATGTGGGGATCCATGGAACTTATGGGCCATCTCCATGTTATGCTGGCTTTCCTCTATTCTCTCTTTTTCCTAACTTTCCATTAGATGTTGTCTTCTACCATCAGAATGTAAGTTCCTTGAGATCAGGGACTGTGTTGCTTGCTTATATTGGTAACCCTAGTGCCTGAAACACAGTAAACACTTAAAATGTCTCTCTTTCCTTCTCTTTTTTTTCTCTTTTCCCTTTTCTCCTCTCCGTCTCTCTTTCTCTCTGTCTTTCTGTCTCTCTCCTCTAGAAATTTGGGAATGAAGAGGTTTTTTTTTTGCTTGAGGAAGGGTAGCCAGGAAATAATTAATTAAAAGGGCAATATCTCTTTTGTGCCCTGACAGAAGATCTTGATTAGGTGGAGACAAATATCTGGTCCAAATGTATGATGCTAAGAAGGCATGAGTTTGGTGAACACCAGAAAGTTCAGTTTGGTTTGAACATAGAGTAAGAAAGGGAAGTAGAGTGAAATGAGGTGAGGAATATAGGTTGGAGTTAGATTATGGCAAACTCATGTCATGGCACAGTGGATAGAATACTGGACCTGGCATCAGGAAGATTCCTCTTCCTGAATTCAAACTTACTAGTTTCTTACTTACTAGACACTTACTAGTTCTGTGACTGTGGGCAAATCACTTAACCCTATTTGCCTTGGTTCCTCATCTATAAAATGAGCAGGAGAAGGAAATGGTAAGCTACTCCATTATCTTTGCCAAGAAAACACCAAATGAGTCAACAAATGACCAAACCATTGCCACCATAACATATCAGACTGAGGATTTTGTATACCATTCTACAGTAGGGAGATGGAAGATTTTTGAGCAGGGGAGTGCCATGGTCAGAGCTATATATCAGAAAGATGACCTTGCAGCTTTGTTAAGGGGGCATCTACTGTTTCCCAGCCCTTTGCTAGGTGCTATTAAGTAGACAAGAGAAGAAAAGAGGTTTTTTGTCCTCCAGCTGTGGGAGCAAGTTGTATATACATAAAATGGCAACTAGTAATAGCAGGCTGTTTAATAGTATTAGATCAGAACGAGAGCCTGTTTTAGTATCAGGAAGAACTAGGTTCAAACTGTGCCTCTGACTTAACCTATGCCAGCTGTGTGACTGTAAGCAGGTCTCAATCTATCAGTGCTACAACAAAGCCCTAACAGTGTAAATAAAGAGGAGTAACTGATCTGCATATATGGATGGAGTTTCCAAATAAGTTTCCTAAAAAGCTGAAATGACAAGACCAAAAAATAAAACAAAACAAAACAGCCCCAACACCAACACCTAAATAACCAAATCATGTAATATGATGAATCTCAAATGATTGGTCCAGACAACATGTGTTGTGGGAGTTCAGAGGAAGCAGAGATCTCTGAACTTGGATGATTGGGGAACTCTCCATAGATTAGGTGGTGCTGAAGCCAAAAGGTTATTTTTGGAATTATTACTCCAGACATCATAATAGCAACTCCCAGTTTTATAGAACTTTAATGCTTCTGAAGCACTATGTATGTGTGTATGTGTATTTAATTTAAGCCTCATAACTTCCCTATTAGGTAATAACTACAGTATTATTATCTTTATTTTTTTTTTGAGGAAGTAACAAGCTCAGAGAGGTTGTCACTTATGGTCACATAGCTAATGTTGGAGGCAGGATTTGAACCCAGTTCTTCTTTATATCAAGGCCAACATGCTGAATGCCATAATGCTTACAGGGCCAGGGTTTGCAAACACATATCCTCCTGTCAATCTTATCTTCTGTTGCCTCTGTATTAGTGTTAATTAAGAGACAAAGGAGGCTAATTGAAAGTTTGGGTGTTAAGTAACTGAAGAAACTTCAGTTCCCTATAGTGAAACTCCTAATTCTTAGAGCTCCTTTCTATGCAGGAAGGCTGCTCAAGTTAATCAATTAATCAACTGTCAAGAAAATTTTAAGCATCTACTATGTGCCAAGCACTATGCCAGGAACTGAGGATAAGAACACAATGAATGAAATGATCTCTACTCCCAGGGATCTTATATTCTTTTGGAAAAATCTGCCTCTTATTTCAATTTTGTAGGAATGAAGTAACATGAAATACTTTATTGATTCCAACAGGCTGACTGCTTCCTCAAAGGATACTGACATTCCCCTGGCTACAAACACCAGGAACTCAGAAGAAGCAAAATGGCAGGTGGCCCAAAGCGCAATGGAAAGATGCCTAGTGGGCATAAGTAGGGTGCCACTTTTTACAATGGCTTGTGTGGGAGAGTGGTAGAAGAACCATTAACAAGGACAAATATGACTGGAAAAGACATTAGCACAGTCATTTAGTGGGAAGGAAGGGTAACAGATGGACATCCAAAGGGCTACCCTGGTATCCTAGTGATACTGAAAGAACTAGAGAAATGCCTCCAGCATGTTGGATGCATCCTCTAGGGAAGATTTACAAAAACACATGTACAGGAATTACAGAGGAGGAGAAGGCATAGATTTGTCTTAGTAAAAGGAGTATTCATGCTAATGGGATAATGGAGCTATTGAAGAATCAAAGCAGGATCCTTTAGGTCTAACTTTAGGAAGTGAGAATCCCACTCTTCCTCTTGATCCCCTATAGTTTGTCCTTCTCTCACCTTTAAAATAAAAAAAAATATGAATATATATTTTTTATGACACTCACTCCCCAATAAACATTCCTCCACAGTACCTCTTTCCAAATTAAAAAAAAATGATTAAGCAAAGCCACCTAACATAGAGATTAAAACTGTTAGCTCCTCTAACTATTCACTCTTCTGGTTTATCATTCATAAGAAGAAAATAAGAAGTATACCAACACTAGTCATATGGAACTCATGTGAGCAATTGTATTTGACCTGAACTCTATTGTCTCTGAGAGTTGTATTCATTTACTTTATTGTAGACATTGCATATATTGTTCTTTGGGGGCCAATGGTTTCTTTTTTTTCCCTTCAATCTGCTTCAATTCACATTAATGGGTCCCTTCTGGTACAATAATATTTCATTACATTCATATTATACAATTTCTTCAACCATTCTCTAATTGGTAGGTACTTAATTTATTTCCAGCTTTTTGCAACTAAATATGATGCTGCTGTGAATATTTTCATATTCATAGATTTATAACTGGAAGAGACATTGCAGGTCATCTAGTCCGAATTACTCATTTTGGAGATGAGGAAAAAGGCCCAGAAAGGTTAAGTGATTTGTATTTTATTGCTCTTCTTTCCACTTATATTGTTAGAGTGCTTATACACATCCTTTCCTTGGTTCTGTTGACTTCATTCTGTATCAGTTCTTGTAAGTCTTCCCCAGCTATTCATTATTTGGTATGGCAAAGCAATATTACTCTACATTCTTGTGCCACAACTCATTTAATCATGCCCCAATTTATGGGCAGCTACTCTGTTTCTAACTCTTGCTACCACAAAGCATATATCACTGAATGACTGAACACTAGTGGGGTGATTTATACTCTAATGAATCATATGAATAAGGTGAGTGACATGAACTTACTAGGAATCTTTTTCAGATCTGACTGAACAAATATTGAGTTTCTACTATGTACTATTGCCATCATTGCTTTTAAAAATATAATTATTAATTTTAATTTTTTAAATTAAAAATCAAATTTTTTCTCTTCCCTACCTAGTTCCTTATCAGAGAGAGAGAGAGAAAGAGAGAGAAAGAGAGAATGAGAGTGAGCCAGCCTGTGTTATAAACAGGTAAAGTTAAGCAAAACAAATTCTTGCCTTGACCATGGCCAGTAAATATATATCTTGTTCTTCATCTTGAGTCAACCATATCACTGTTAGTAATGGAGTAATATGCTTTACCATCAACGTCTTGGAATCTCAGTTGGTCCTTGCATTGATTAGAATTTTCAAGGTTTTTTTTTGTCTCTACAATGTTGGTATTATATCAATAGTTCTCTTGGTTCTGCTTACTTCGCTCTGCATAAATTTATACAGGCTTTCATCATTTGCATCTTCATCATTTCTTATAGAACAATATTATTCTATTACATTCTTTTGTAATAGAATAAAGATGCCATAATTTGTTTGGCTATTCCTCAGGGGAGTTTCTTGTTATTTGCCACCACAAGCTACTAGCCTTTGTAAGTATGGTATCCATGCTGTCAACAACCATCTTCTCCATGTGGATGTCTCTTTTTTTCTCTTTTGGTGGGTTTTCTCTCTCTTTATATGTAATAACTTTTTGAATGTAAGGTAGGAAAATATTTTTTCTGGCAATCAGTGAAGCACTTTACCAATCCCCTGACCAATTAGTTAATTAAGTTGAATAATTAGCAGCCTTTGGTAAATCTGATTGTGAGAAGGGAAGAAAAAAGGGGTCTGAAATTTGCTCTAGTTTCTGATCTGAATGAAATCTGATTGCTAGGTGGGGGATCATTGAAGGCCTTCTCTGCTCAAACCAAATATGATGTAAGTGGATTTATATCTATCGTGAACTACTATCAAGGGGCCAGATGCCTTGGTTCTTTCAAAGGGAGCTAGTTGTCTTGCTGATATCAAAAGAAATAAAAAATACTGCAGCATGGTTGGGCAGATACTAGGTCACCAAGGCAATGTGAGGTCTAGCAAAAAGAGCAGGCTTGAGAGTTAGTAGTAAAGTCAGTATAAGGAAACTTTGGTCAAATCACTATATTTCTCTCAACCTTAATTCTTCCATCTATAGAATGCAAATTGGGAACTGACCCTAGAAGTCACTGCATTCACTGCCCTGAGAGTGTGTAGTGCTAAGATTTTGAGAGTTGGAAGGGACCTTGACAGTCATTGAGGACATCTCCAATATGGTGGATACACATGTGGGAAGAATAGCTAGATGGCAGGTTGTTTGGAAAATAGAGTTAGAATTGGAGGTCAAATATAATGGAAGATTTATGGAGGATTTTGAAAGAGGCCAGCAGTATTTATCCAATGTGCTGAGAACTAGAGAGAATGGCAGATGTGTGCCAGGGAAGAGATTCTAAGTCCTCCAGGATGCTTAGTACCAGGTGAAGGAAAAGAACGATTGAATATCAAAGTCCCACCCATTTTCTGGGTCTGTTTATAAAAATTCCCCATCTTATTGATTAACTGCTAATAAAAGTATTACTGGAAACTTCTCATGGGTTCTTCTTGTTTGTTTGCTTTTTGGTTGTCTTCCTTTGTACTTGAAGAGCATCCAAATGGCATCACTATGTCATGGTCAATGTGCAGCATGTCTGATTGGCTAAACAGATCAATATGAGCTCAGAAGGCTCTACCATAGATTAGGCACAAATAGCCTGTATGATCCTAGGTCCTAAGGACAATAAAGACAACAACATCATAATCACTAGCATTTATACCTCACTATAAGATTTGCAAAATACTTTATAAATATTGTCTCTCATTTGTTCTTCACAACACTGGGAAATAGGTACTATTATTATCCCCATTTTATAACAGAGACACTGAGGCAGAGAGAGGTTAAATGACTTGCTGAGAGTTACATTAAATACCTAAAGTCAGTTTTGAACTCAGGTCTTCCTCACTCCAGGTCCAAAGGCAGGTCAATCTACTGCCTAGCTGCCACAATGTGAAACATAGCCTTTGTCCTTAAGAAGTTTGCAAGTTGTGGCAGTTAAATGGCACAATGGATTGAAAGTCAGACTTGGAGATGGGAGGTCCTTGGTTCAAATTTGACCTCAGATACTTCCTAGCTACATGACTTTGGGCAAATCACTTAACCCCAATTGCTTATTCCTTGATGCTCTTCTGTCTTAAAATTCAAACCAAGACAAATGATATGGGTTTAAAAGAAAAGAAACTTATCTGCAAAGTATTTTTTCCTTAAATAAATCCTTACCTTCTGTCTTAGAATTAATACCAAGTATTGGTTCCAAGACAGATGAGAGCTAGGGGCTAGGCAATGGGGATTAAGTGATTTGTCCACGGTCATACAGTTAGGAAGTATCTGGGGTCAGATTTGAACCCAGGACCTTGGGACTCCAGGCTTGGCACTGTATTCACTCCACAAACAGATCTCAAAAGCATAAGACACATGCTACCAACAGGAGTTCAGAGAAAAGTGGATAAGACTATATTTCAGTGCAGTATGATTTCAGGGGAGGAAAGATCACTGTAAGTTCCAGCAGAATTTAAGTCCTTTGGGCTTAATAAATGCTTTTTAATTTATTTCAATTGAAGGGAGAGGCAATCTTTGTTTTTCTATTTATTCCTAGTACCTTGTGTAAAGTAGGTGCTTAATAAATGCCTTTTTTTCCCCTCTCAACAAGCCCTTCAATATCTGACCCTGAATGCAGCTCCCTCTCATGGCAATCCTAGGTGTGTCCTGAAGATCCATCATTCTGTGTCTCTGTCCCTCTCCTCCAGCCACCTGCTATGGTTTTTAAGATAAACAGAACCTGAGTGCAGAGTAATGCAGAATAATGTCAAATCAGAGAAAGGTCATTAATCAAATATTATAATTATGAAGTCTCCCTAAGTCTCTTTGGTGGCACAAAGCCAACTTTGGCATCATTAGCAGAGAGCAATCCATATGAGGCTAGTTCATTAACATGGAAGCGGCCCGTGGAACTCCCTGTTAGAAATTGCTCCCTTTGCCACAATTTGAACCTTCCCAGGCACGAACTCCATCAACGGGGGCCTTTGTTTCAGCCCTGAGATAGGTGACAGTAAGCTCTGGTTTTTTTCTCTCCTCAGTGTGTTCTCCTTAGCTCAGGTAAAGCCTGCAAGCTATGCATTTTCCCAGAGCCCATAATTACCCAGCAAAGCTGCAATTAAAAAGGCAGGTTTAGATGGAAATAGTAGTAAATCAGCTATTTATCTCCTTGCATTACCTGCTATGAGCGGCTGCATTCTATTAAACTCCACTGTGCAGGCTGCTGGTTCCAGGGAGCCGTGGCAGAGTTCCAACTTTGTTAAGTCAACAGAAGAAAAATGGTGGAGCCTTCTCTAGACTGGCAGCAGCAATAGAGTCCCTGGTTTGGCAGGTAAAGGCAAAGGAGGTACAGTAGACTATGCTATGCATTTGGAGTCAAAAGACCTGGATTCAAATCTTGGTTTTGCCACTTACTAGCTATTTGAACTTGGGCAAGTCATTCTCTCTGGGCCCCAGCTTTCTTATATATAAAACTAAAAGATTAGACTAGATAATTCCAAAGGTCCCTCCCAGCTCTAAATCTATGGCTACCAGCTCTCTGGTAGGGATGCTCCATGATCTTGGCATTGTCATCTATCTGATTAGGCAACTGGACAGTGGAGGAGGAGATGACTTCCTTTGAGAAGAAAGATGGCGGTTTAGCCTTTTGTGACTTCTATTCCTCTTTATGGTCCTCCTTGATGCCATTGTAGTTTGATTCATCCATATAAAAGTTTTAGGCTGGGTGCAGGGATTCATAGTGAGATTCATCTGGGACTTATATTCCTGTCCCCAAGGATTCACTCCAGACTCCAGAGCTATAACTAGGAATATATATATATATATATATATATATATATATATATTTTTTTTTTTTTGCCTAGGACAAATATTGCCACAAACTTTCCCAGGACACACATCAAGAGTCAGACTCTCAGTTGCTGGGGGTTAGGGTGGGTATGCTAGAGCACCTGGGACAGGAAATTAGGTCACTGCTGGGGAGGCTACCATGCTTGAGGTTGGAAGGAACAATGCAGGGTAAAGGGAGGGCCAACCCAGTCCACCAACTGGTAATTTCCTTTGCTAATGGTGCTAAGTTCTGTTACTTCTGTTTGACTGAAGGACTTCAAATATTGTCAGTACCTTTTCAGTTTGGTGGCCTGGGACAATGGCCAGTTAACTCTACCCTAGTAATAGCTCTGTTGAACTTTACATCCTTTTAGAAAAGGCCCCGAGTCCGATAGCATCCCTTAGGGATGGCGGGTCTGGAATCTTCCTTGGGATGACAAACTTTGTGATTTGATTCCCTATGATTGACTCAGTGCATGGGCTCTTTCAGGTCCCAATACATTAAAATGCATTCGTCTTCTGCCTTTCCTTGCTACCTCCTGATGTACCATATACTTGCTTGCTTGTCAGTTATCGATTTCCTCTTTAAATATTACTGCAGTCTAGGAAAAGTCTATGGATTAATTGATGAGACTAGGCTTGTACCTGTACACTTCATTAACAGCTGTTACTAATTAGTGGAGCTAGTCATTAAGAGACCTACTGGGGGTTTGAGGATAATAGTTAAAATTTTTTTCCATGGCTTTTAAGAATACAATAAATTGGGAGATGAAACTGTGTAGTTGAATATTCCATAATGGAAGACAATCAGGAAGCATGTTGCCCAGGGCCTCTGGTCCAAGATCCATATCCCACTTACATGAATTATGAATAAATAAGGAAATAGTCTAGAAGCCAGTACTGAGTCCATGGGAAAACTGCAAAACAAGTTAAACTTCTTTCCAGGACCCTAGGCTCTTTGAACCCTTTGACCCCCCCCCCCCACCTGACTGGTACAGGATAAATACTTTATCTTTCCCCCATCAAGTCCTTGGTGTCTTCTTGTTCTCTTATAACACTCTGCTCTCAGAAAATACTTTTCTATTAACTGCTTGTACTTTAGTGTGAATTTACATTTCTGTGCTTATATTTTTTTCAGGACTATTTGTTTTTTAAGTCTGAACTTGAGGTACCACATTGAAAGAAGTACATTAACAAAATTGAGGCTATACAGAGGTTAGTTACCAGGATTGTGATAGTTCTGGAAACTAGGTCATATAAGGACTGATTGAAGTATAACCTGGGAAAAAAGAAGTATGGTGGGGTGAGGGAAACATAGACATCTTCTTCAAGAAAAGTCATCTCAAGGGTAGAGACTATACCTCTTTTTCTTTCTCTCTCTTGTATCTCTTTGTTTTTCCATCTCTCTGTCTCATTCTCCCTCCTCCTCCTTTCTTCTTCTCCTCCTCCTCTTCCTCCTCCTCCTCCTCCTCTTCCTCTTCCTCTTCCTCTTCCTCTTCCTCTTCCTCTTCCTCTTCCTCTTCCTCTTCCTTCTCCTTCTCCTTCTCCTTCTCCTCCTCCTCCTCCTCCTCCTCCTCCTCCTCCTCCTCCTCCTCCTCCTCCTCCTCCTCCTCCTCCTCCTTCTTCTTCTTCTTCTTCTTCTTCTTCTTCTTCTTCTTCTTCTTCCTCTTCCTCTTCCTCTTCCTCTTCCTCTTCCTCTTCCTCTTCCTCTTCCTCTTCTCCTTCTTCTCTCTCTCTCTGATAAGTATAGGCTTCTGCACAAAGTAGATTCTGAATAAATATTTGTTATTTGAAATTAGAAATATTTGAAATCCTATCACATGGATGAAGGAGAAGACCTCTTCTGAATCCCTTCAAAAGGTAGGATCAGAGCATTACCTTCTTGGAGGTTATATGCCCTCACAGCCAATCCCTCTAAGTCTTGGTTTTCTCATCTGTAAAATAGGAAAAATAAACTGTAAAATCTACCTCACAAGGTTGTTGTGAAGATCAAGTAAGATAATGTATGTATGACATGTCTTAGATCATGAAAAGCTGTCATAAATACTAGCTAATAATAATCGTGGTAATATAAAAAAGGTCCAAGTATGAGCTGATAATATTGTAGAAAGCAGCATTACCTGCCAAAGATAAAAATTGACATGTTCAAAATAAAACTTGGGATTTTTACCCCCCCCACCCTCTTCCCTTCCAAATTTCTTTCTGTCTTCCAAAACACCATTATTCCTCTGGTGTCCCAGGTTTATAATGTTGGTATTAATCTTGACTTCACCCTCCTTCACACTATATATCTGATCAGTTGTCCTACCTTGGCATTTCTATTGCTACATCTCTTGAATCAAACCTTTTCTATTTACTCACATAGCCATGACCTTAGGTCTTGAAGTACGTCATCACTTCTTGCCTAAATTTTTGTAATTGCCTCCAAGACTTTTCTCATTGTAGCTCATGCTCCACATAAGTTACTAAAGTGCAGGTCTGACAATATCACTCCCCTATCAATAAACTCCAATTGTCTCCTATTTCTTATAGGATCAAATAAATATTTTTTTGTCATTAAAAGTCCCTCAAACTTGACCTCAGCCTGCATTTCTAAACTTATTAGATAGTACTTCTTCACACTTTTTGATTCAGTCTAACTAACCTTTCACACAGATTAAGGGTTTCATGGTGGGACAGATGAGCATTTTAGATGATAATAATAAATTATATTATTTGGTTTAAGACTCAATCCAACTTCTGTGGAACTTCTAAAATTTAACTTAATTCAGATTGTTCCTTACTAACAAGCCAAGAAGAAATAATACATTAAAATAGTGGCATTCTTAATCTACATATAGCCAAAAAAGCAAATCAATAGACTATATCAATACCTTGGATGAATGCAAATGCCTGTATTGCTCTTGGGCCATTAGCTTAGGAAAACAGCTTCTCTGCCTTCCAAATAGGAATGTTGTGGGATTGGGAAGTGTTTTATTCCCAGGAGTGGATAGTCTAAAAATTGGCCAACTTCAGTTATGTATCTCTAAGACTCATGCTACCCAAATGGGCATGTCATGGGGCTGGGATAGGGCTCATTCCCTGGAGTTGCCAGTCCAAAAGTTAGCCAATTTCAACCATGTATCTCTAAGACACATGGTTCCCAAATGGGAACATTGTGGAGCTAGGGTGTGGCTCATTTTCTGGTATGGCCAGTCTGAAAGTTGGCTAACTTAACCTTTGCATTTCTGAGATTTATGGTTTCCAAATGGGAGCTTTGTGTGGTTGGGGCATACATAGCTCATTCCCTATGGCATGACCAATATAAAAGCCAACTTCAATCATACAGCATGTGATCTTAACTCTCTGCTCACTTGTCATACTGTTACATCTCTTGACACCTCATTGCTCTTACCTTCTTGCACTCCAATCCTGGGTCCCACAGTTCTGATAAAGCTTTTTGCTTTACCTTGCCATTGAGGACTTCACAACTCTGCTTTGAATCCACCATTCATCCTGAATCACCATTCCCTTTTTTGTCTTCTATAGTCATCTTAACTCCTTGAGAATAGAGACTATCTCACTCACTAGGTTGTATTTCTAACTCTTGTGCTTTGCATAGTTCTCAACATATTTAAGTGCTTAATAAATATTTTCTCTCTCTAGCTCTTTAGAATGCTCTTGAGTTCTTAAGTACTAGAAAACCCTTATTCAGACCCCGTCCACTGACTTTTCTTCTATCCAGTCTTCTCCTATCCTCTTGTCATGATATTTTTATGGGAGAAATATCTCCTCTCTGAGTTCATGTGGTAGGTACCCACTGCCAAAATACATCTATCACAATGCAGAAATTATAGAGGTAAAAATGTAGGCTTTATTATTGTGCTCAAGCATGGGTTCAGATCCCAGAGGAAAACTGAGCAAATAGTATTTGGAAAGTCCTTTTAAAGGCAAAATTTTATCATAGTGACAGAGAAATAATTCTTTTACATAGTGCAATCTTGTAATTCCTCTTTGACTATAAAAGTTAAAGAAAAGACAGATTCATAACAGTATACTTCCTCCAATATCCTAAAGATTATACAAATTTAGTTAACTAGAATCACAATCTCATAAAATCCTTTAGGAAATAAACTTCATCTAACAAACTCTATAGGTAAATCAAGTCAGGCTACAGATAAACTATGTTTACAGAGTTAAAAAATAAGCTAATTGAGGGGAAAGATTTACATGTCACCAAGGAGTCAGGCACAATCAAGATTCTTCTTCTGGCTTCTTACCTAAGGATTATTTAAAGCTTTAAGCAAATTTTCATATCCCATGGGAAAGGTTTTGGTCAGGTTGGTTTAATATTAACAGAAGACAGTCGTTCAGTTAACCAAAAGTTGCAGGGGAAATAAAGGATGACAAAAATTAAAAAAAAATCTCATTAGAATATAAACAATCTGCCCAAAAGGTTTATAGTTTCAAGGGAAATTATTTCCTGGGAGCATCTTTCAATGAGCTATTGCTACATGGGCTCAGGAATTCTGGGAAACCCATTGGATTACTGAAGTCCATAGCTACATGGGAAATGCAGTTCTTTTCCCATCAGATTAGCTGTGGTATATGTGAATTTGGCTTCTATCTAGATCAAGTTAAAGAGAATTGAGCCCCATGCTGTCTCCTCCATTAGGCTGTGAGATCCTTGAGGGTAGAGACTATCTTTTGTTGTTATAACCCCAGTGTATAGCCCCACGCATACTCATAGTAAGCACTTGATAAATGTCCATTGACTGACTAAATGGACTTGCTAAAGTCTATAATTCCTTCTGAATTTCTATAAGAAATTGGGAACTTGGCAGGAATTTCTGAAAATTCTGAGCTAGTCTGGGTGGACTCCCCTGAACCCATCATGGTATATTCCCTCCCCCTACTTCCCTTTGTGCAATCGACTCATGGGTTGAAGCTCTAGGAAAGCTCATTAGCTCTAGGGAGGACTCAGGAACCCCAGGCAGTCTTAATTAATTGCAAAATTGATTAAGCTTCCCCTTTGTTAGAATGGGCTGGTGTTTACTTATATTTTCATATTATTATCTTTTTATACTTCTCTGGGTGCCTTCAGCTCTCTACTGACACCTTTTATTGGGGAAATGTTAATTTAAAAAATCATCCATAATGCAGGTGTCACAAATCAAAGCCGTAGGATAATGAGCTGCTCTTATGTCGTATAAAAACAATTAATTAAACCCCCTTCTGAAAGAACAGTGACAGCAGATTTATGTTTCCTTGCTCTCCCACCACAACCTCCCTTTTCAAGGTCCCTGGTGCACTTGGCTGACTTATACAGCATGAGGCTGCCTATCTACCACTGTGCCTGAAGAGGAAGCATTGTGCTAATCCTCAGAATGTTGACCCCCTTCTGGAGAGGCCAAGCCAGACAGGTCATCAAAGGGGGACCTGCTACCCCATCCCCAAAGCCTTTCCAACTGCTGTAAACTGGTGTTTGGAAAATTGAGATTTAGGAAATTCAATTATGCTTCCTTAGCTTACAGGGCGATTTCACAAATATTTTGGCCTCTTCATTCATTGATCTTCAATCATCAGGGCCTTCTGACACGTTCGCTCTCTGTTTCCCTGCCCTGCAGTTCTACTGAACAATGCATTGCCAGTAAAAAGACAGAAGGAACTAGGAGTTGTCCACGTATAAATAAAACTGCTGGCAAATCCTTTGACAAATGGAAGAATCCTTCTGGAATGAGTCATTGGTTTGGTCTGGCTGACATGGTCATTGAAATAGACCTGTCAAATGAGGATTGAACTAGATGATTTGGGAGGTTCCTTCTAGCTTGGATTTTTGTGGTCGTCATTATTGCTTCCTTCTTACTTCCTTCTTACTGGATTTACTTTGCTTTCCCTTTCTTTAGTGTAGTCAGCATGACATGGTAGGGTGTTGGCGTCCAGGTCAGGATGACCTGGATTCATAGGCCTGCCTCTGATTTATCTTGGCCATCTGACCTTGGGACGAATCATGTAAACTCTCATTTCTATGCGGCCAGGCAACTCTCCAAGACCATAAATTGCAGAGGAGGTGCCTAATGGTGGAGGAACTTTCCTCACTAAGGAGTTCCCTCTTACAATGAAATCCCAGGTCCAATCTTCATTCTGTCGTGGGACAGAGAATTTGTGGTGGGAAAGTGAAGGCAGGTTCTCATCCAAAGAACTGGAAGCTCAGCCTTTGTTCTTTTATTTTGAAGATGTTACCTAGAGCGTGGCCAAGACATGGGGTGCCAACTCCATCCCTGCTCATCAATTCCAGAGAATGCTTATGAATCCTTTCTCAATGGAGCTAGTGTTCACCCACAGGTGACATTACTTATTTGGTCTTATTTCTCATTGCTTTTCTACCATAACAGTCTCCAGCTGGTCTAGTATTCCTATTAGATTCCCAACATCTCATCTCCATGTCTTTAGTCTTACTGTCCCTTCTCTTTTCTTCTATCCCTCTTTCAAAGTCCAGTTCAAGTTCCACCTCTTCCATGAAGCCTTCAGTAGAGTCTCCTTTTGAGTCCCTAACAAAAAGCACATTTACTAAAAGTGAAGGATCCATTTTCCTTAATGTCAATGATGTTGTTTCCCTTTGTACCCTGGCAATTTGCACAGTACATGGTATATTGTAGGTACTTAATAAATGTTTATTGATTGACTGATTGGTTGATCTTAGAGATTTTGTACTCTTCATTAGCCTGGGACTGGGGAGGGGGGGGACACATGAAATTTACTTCAAACATTAGCCCCCTTCTCCATTGCCTGGGCTTCTCTCTTTTAGCCCTGATCCAGGATTTTTTGGTTTTGAAGTATTTATGAAATAAGCTGAGAATGAGGTGGCATCCTTGAAGGCTAGAAGGTACATTGGGAGACTTTCCAAAGCAGTCTCTATTGTCCTGTGCAGATTTTGCTGGCAGACAAGCAGCCTCATCCATGCCTCACCTGTCTCTGTCTTTCCCAATCACACGTACTCTTCCTGGGTCATTGGGTTTGCCTTTGGGTGAAGGGAAGAACAGAACATTTTCTTCCAATCTACTCACAATTACACTAGGAGTCAGAATTCTCAGTGAGAAGAATGTCCCACAAGATCATCAGTGTAGACCTGGAAAAGACCCTAGAAGTCATCTAATGCAACCTCTCATTTTTCATATGGAACTGGACAGAAAATTTCAATGACTTTCCAGTAGTGATAGGCCTAGAGTCAGGAAGACCTGAGTTCACATCCAGCCTTAGACACTTACTATTTGTGTGATCCTGGGAAAGTCACTTAACCTCTGTCTGCCTGTTTCCTTACCTGTAAAAAGAGAATAACCATATTGCCTACCTCTTAAAATAGTCATTAGGATCAAACGAAATAATTTTTGTAAAGTGCTTTGCAAATACTAAAGCCTCAAATAAATGCTAGTTACTCTTACATATTTATTGTGTGCATTGGACAAGTCACTTTCTTATTCTGGACTATGATTTTCCTCTTTTGTCAATTGGGGGAAGGGTGACAGTCCATCTCCATGACCTCTTTCCACGCTGATATTCTGTGATCCTATGATTCCCTGATTTATTTCATTCCATTCCATCCCATAAAAGCCCCCAGCATTGTAGTAGGTGAGAAGGGAGAGGCAGAATACATAAAAGTCTATAAAATCTCATAGCGAGCAGAGCCATCTCATAATTTTGGGGAGATAAGATTTAGACAATCATGTAAGATAAATTTCAAGGCTCAGACAGTAAGTACTTTTAGAAGTCAGATGAAAGAGAGAGATCCCTATGGGTTAGACTGATTAGGAAAGACAGCAAGATTATGGTGGAAAGGATCCTGGATTTGCTATTGGAGGACATGAGTTCAAATTTGAGCTTTACCACTTATTATCTGGGTAATATTAGAAAAGTCATTGAACTTTCCTGGGCTCTTATTTTATCTGAATAATGGGAAGCTGGACTAGATGACTCCTAAGTCCTTTCTAGGTCTAAATTAGTGATCCCATGGCTTTAAGGGAGAAGTGGGATTTGTCTTAGATCTTGAAGGATGAATAATAGTATAAGGATGGGGAAGCGCATTCTCAGTCGGAGAAACCATAAAGGCAAAGTCACAGAAGAAGGAATGAGAAGGAGAATTTCCATGCAGGGAAATTAGGCTTGAGTAAATAAATGTCATCTGTAATCAATCAACCAGCAAACATTAAGCACCTCCTATATACCAGACATTGTACTAGGTGCTAGGGAAGACAAAAATAAAAATGAATGCGTTCTGACTTTATATTCTAGGGAGTAATAGGGAGTAATGGGATGTAAGGCAAGATTATAGACTCATAAATTGAGAGGTCAACTAGTCCAATTATCTCATTTTATAGATAAAGAATTTGAGGCTCATAAGGGTTAAGTGACTTGCCCAAGGTCACACAACTAGTAAGTAGCAGAGCTGAGATTGGAATCCAGGTCCTCTGAATCCCAAAGCAGCACCCTTTATACCATACCCCTTGGTCTCATATCATAATTATGATTATTTACATAGCTATAGATCCCTGTGATTTCCTGACTGCATCCCTATTAGAGAGCCAGTCTGAGTTTTATTATTCCTTCTCTATAGGTGAGGGAAACTGAGGTTAAAAAGATTTGCATCCCACTAGAGGAGGGGGTGGGGTAGAACAGGGAATCAAACCTGAGGCTTTCTGACTCCTGGTTCTGGGCTTGGGGACCCAGTTATTCACTTTTTCCCTTCCTCCAAAGCACTTAGTAGAGGGCTGGACCCCAGGAGGTGCTCACAGAATACTTGTTGAAAGGATGAATGAGTGAATGGGTCTTTCCTTCAAAGGCTTTTAGTATAAAAACAAAAGAAACCAAACCACTAAACATGACCCACTTCCTGTCAGTTGATGAAGGTAGATTTTTTCAACCCCCCCTTACTCTGCTCTAGCTTCTTTCTGCACCCCCAATCCCTGGCCTTTAAAAGCCACCCCCAGATAGTCACAGATCAGTTACTTCTTGGTGATCTCACATTCTCCTCCCCACCCTCCCTTCACCAAGGCAGGAAAATTTCTAATCCAGCCTTTTATCTGGCATCCACAATTAGAATGTCAAGATTGAATAATCTGCCTTTATCTCCAGGGTGACAGCTATGTAAAAAACTTCAAAAGCCACCACTTTCCTGGCATCTAACGGTTTTTGTTAATTACTATATCCCCTAGAAAATGAAATAAAGGAGGAAGAAAAATGATATTTCTCTTTGACAACTTTGCAAAAATATCAATGTTAAAGCAGCACATCTTAAGGACTTATTGGTGGGAGAGAGATCAATACCATTCCCACTTAGATATGAGCTAATAGCATAAAGTCTCTCTCTCTCCTCTTTCTTCATTTCTCTCCCTCTCTCTGTCTTTTTCCTTTTCTCTATCTCTTTCTCTCTCTGTCTCTTCCCTTTCTCTTTTTCTGTCTTTCTCCTTTCTCTATCTCCCTCTCTCTCCTTTCTTTTCCCCCATCTCTGTGCATTTCCTCTCTCTTTTCTCTGTCTGTCTCTGTTTTTCCGTCTGCCTATGTCTGTCTCTATCCCTGTCTCTGTCTCTCTCCCTTTTTCTCCCTCTGTTTCTCTCACTCATCCACACCCATACCCACACAAATTCCATCCTTTGTACCCAATCATATTCCTGAAATGTTGCATGTAAGCTTTTTTTTAAAACCTTACTTTATATCATTTTCATGATTTTAGAGATGCTTGATCTTTCATTTAAAAAAAAATTAACCCCTACCTTCCATCTTAGAATCAATACTGTGTATTGAGACAAAAGAGTGGTGAGGGCTAGGCCATGGGGGCTAATTGACTTGCCCAGGGTCACACAGCTAGGAAGTGTCTAAGCCCAGATTTGAACCTGGAACCTCCTGTTTTTAGGCCTGGCTCTTAATTTACTGAACCATCTCACTGCCCCCATCTCTCATTTTTAAAATGAATGCTTATTGATATCTTTTGTTTGTGTATGACTTACATTTCCCCCTGTATCCCTCCTTCTTACCTTCTTCATCTCCCCAGAGAGCTATATCAGACAATGAAGACTATTTTTAATCAGGAAAAAGAAAAAAGAGAAAAAAAGCCGCAAAAGTGATCAAATATCAAAAAATATGACAATGTGCATAGTGCTCCCTGTGCCACCCTCCTCATATTAGCAAAAAATGAACTGGTGAAAATACTCATTTCTCTTCTTTGGGGAAAAAGTTTGTTCTTTGAAATTTTGCAAAATCCATTTTTATTAATATGTGGTTATTTATTCCATTTCCATTTATGTAACCACTGCATCTATTGCTTTCTTGGCTCTATTTACTTTTATGCTGCATCAGATCATGTAAAACTTTCCAGGCTTCTCTGTATTCTTCATATTTATTATTTCCTAGAGCAGAGTGGTATTTTATTCCATTAATGTTCCACAATTTGTTTAGCCTTCCCTAAAGGCTGGGTATTTACTTTGTGTCTGGTTTTTTGCTACTACAAAAAATCCTTTTTATAAGGATTTAGTTGTTTTTATGCTTTTCTTTTATTAATTAAAATTTTTTTCCAGATTACATGTCAATACAATTTTTATTATACATTAGGCTTTTTTTTAAAAACTCTGTGCCAAAGAGTATGGATATGTTAGTCATTTTATCTGCAGAATCTGAATTGCTTTTCAAAGTGGTAGTGCCAATTCATAGCTCTATCAGCAAAGCATTTGTATAACTCTTCCAATTTTGACTACTCCCCTTTTATATCCTCTTTGCCTATTTATTGGGTTAGATCGGTCAGTCCACAAGCATTTTTTAAGCACCTGCTATGTGCAAGTCATGGAGTATACAAAGATAGTGAAAAAACATTCCCTGTTCCCAGTCTAATGGGGGAGAAAATAATTTAAACAGTTACAAAGAGAATATGGAGATTAAATTGATGATCTTTTCAAAGGGGTGGTACTGAGATTGAGGAGGTCTAAGAAGGTCTTTTTGTAAAAGGTGGGACTTAAGGCTTGAGGGAATCCAGGAGTCAAGAGTTGACCCTAAGTCACTCAGGAAGTAAGCATCTGAGGTGGGACTTGAACTTGGGTCCTTTGACCCTAGGGCCTGCCCTCTTTCCATCGTACTCTGTATTTTTCTGGACTTTTATCCTGTGATACATGCCCATTTCCTTTGGCATTCCTGGGGCACTGAGAGCTACTTCTATACAGACACGGGAAAGCAAAGAGGCTTCATACTTCTCCTACAAATATACCAAGGTTCAATGTTGATCTGAAGACTAAGAAAAAGGATAATATCAAGTAGAAAAAATAATAAAAGTTTAAGGGATTAGTAGGCATCCGGGTGGTAGAGTAGATAGAGTGCCAGGGCCAGGTCTGGAGTAAGGAAGCTCATCTTCCTGAGTTCAAATTTGGCTTCAGATACTTCCTAGCTATGTGACCCTTGATAAATCACTTAACCCTGTTTGCCTCAGTTTCCTCATCTATAAAATGAGCTGGAGAAGGAAATGGCAAACCATTCTAGAATCTTTGACAAGACCTCAAAAGATCACAATGAATTGGATATGAAAAATGACTAAACAATAACAAAAGGGATTAGGTGGTGATGGAGAAAAGGAAGCAGACATGAAATTTCAACATAATTCAACATTCTATATTATTTTATATTTTACACATTTTGTATTTTATATTCTATCTATGTTCTTTTTATACATTGGGGGAAGGACGTTCCAGTGTAACCTTTTAAGGATTATAAAGTGCTTTCTTTTCTCACAACTGCCTTGGTTATAGATGAGTATACTGAAACTCCCAAAGGGAAAATGGCTTGCCTTTAGCCAAAGATGTAGGAAGGGTCAGAGCTCAGTTGGGAACTCACTTATCCCCTGTATAAGACAAGCGTCTTTCTATCATATTCCATCTCTCTACTCTATCATGTGGGCAGCTGGATTGTATAGAGTAGAGGGCTTGGATTTGAGTTCAACTCCTGCCTCAGATGCTTATCGGTGTAACCTTAAACAAGTCACTCAACTTCTTAGCCTCAGTTTGTCCATCTATAAAATGGTGCTAATAAGAGTACCTATCATATAGGATGGAAGTGAGGATCAAATGAGCTAACATATATAGAGTTTTGCAAAATGCAAATTATTCTAAAATAAAATATTATTACATAGAATAATAATTATTTTTGGCATGTTATTGTTGAATATAAGCTATAGATTTGTGGGATCCAGGATAAGACCTTGAGCCTGGGGACATATTTGAATGTTGGTAATTATCAGGAATGTTACCACCACTTAAAAGGTACTCAGAAAGTAAAGAGGATTTTTGAGGATAGGATCTGGGAGGCAGATCTGTAATAGTTTTACCTAGGGCAAAAACAGTTGGATGGTGTGAATATGGAAAGGAGTGGAACAATCCTGTAGAAAACAGTGTAATTGGAAGGGTAGACTTGCTGAGAGATGGGGCCATGGTCCCAGTCAATCAGTCAATCAATCAATCAATCAATCAATTTATTAATCAATAAGCACTTAAGCTCCTACTCAGTGTTAAACCTTGGACTACTAGGAAATGCAAAGACACAAATTAGACAGTCCTTGCATTCATAAGGACTCTCTCTCTCTCTCTCTCTCTCTCTCTCTCTCTCTCTCTCTCTCTCTCTCTCTCTGTGTAATTGACTATTGACTTCAGGAGACAGTTGTCATAGCAATGGTACCCTGAGGCAGGGGCCAGGTGATGGAGCATGCCATGATGGTCAGTGGAGAAGTATATTTCCTCCCTGGAGAAATTCAGTTTCTGCATTGCCTCAGGGAGGAAATATACTCACTCCCCACTTTTATGTCAGCACCCTAAGGCAAAACCCTCATTGTCCTACCTTAGTTATGACTCTGTTGGGGGGAAGTCATTGGAGGAACTAGGAATACTTAGCTGTGAGCTGTCTTGGAGAGGCCAGAATAAATGAACTTGCTCCAGCTGTTGTTAAAAGGGTCATTCTTCAGGGACACCTTCTGAAATCATGTAGTCAAACCCTCTCATTTTAGAGAAGGGTAAACTGAGGTTCAGAGAGGATTTACTCAAGGTTACACAACGTTTCACTTCTCCAAACCTTTTTGTCAAGTAACTATAAGTAAATGGCACTTGGTTCATCATAATGGCTTTTATTAAAGATGAATCTCTATATGCTTTAAAAACTTGAATTGTTAAATGTACCTTAAAATTGGATGTCCATAGGGTTGGGATGACCTTTAGACTGAGGACTCACGTCTCTTTCTCCTTATTCCCCCTCCTCCCATCCCTCCCTGGACCAGCAGAACCTGACCAAAGCCAATTGTAGACAAACTTTATGTGATCTCTCTAGCCAAGGAGTTCCCATAACTTTTCCCCTGGGGAGTAGGGAGGGCTGGTGGTCACTCATTCTAGCATCTTAGAACCTTCCCAATCAGGAAATTCTTCTTTATGTCTAACCAAGCTCGTTCATGTTGTAGTTTAAACTCATTTCACCTCTCCTTGCTGGAGTTTGGCTATTAAGGCTCCCAAGAAGGCCCATGACTTCTATTTTCCCCAATTAGCTTTTTAATAGCCTGAGTGGCCTACCAGCTTCAGCTTCCAGTATCTGGGCCAGTTTCCTGTCTCCACCAAGGAAGGGAAGAGCTCCAAATGGCCCTGCTTTCCCTGCCTCCTCTGTCCCACAAGTCATTAGTCTCTCCTGCCGCAGAGAGAATGACAGGCGGCTCCTCACCATGTCTGAAAAGTCCCTTTGTTTTACTCAGCTCTGGTTCAGACGTTCCAGAGCAATAGCAGGCCATATTTTAATCTCAGGTCTTTGCAAACAAAATCGTTAAAAGCAGATGGCGGTGAAGACTGCCATGAATATTAATAGCTATTGGAAAAAAAACCCTCCTTAATCTTTCCATAAATCTTTTCCTAGGAGGTGGGGAGGAAGAATCTGTAGAGATTAGAGCTGCAATAGAAACTCAGGTATCACAACCTTTCCTATCCCTTTTTGATCTTAATGGCTGAGTAATTAGACTGTGGTTAGGCAATTAAACACCGAGCTATCTCTCCTGGGACAGGGAAGGGGGCATCTCCCACTCAGCCTGTGGAACACAATAGAGGATGCCCCAGAGGGAAGGAGCTGCTCCCCCCACACCCCCAACTCCTCTAGGCTAGCATCACCTTTTTTTTCTCCCTCAGAATTGTAGTCGGGACTCACAGAGGCTTTGATTAGAGCTAAAAGGATAGGAATGCTTGGTGTTCTTTGTTTTGAACTAAGGAAATGTCTCACTCTCTCCCTTTTGGGGCCAGGTTCCCTGTTAGGAAGATTCAGCTCTGCCTGGAATACCTGTCTTGCCTAGTTGCCAGTCTATACAAGCTTACCTGAGATTCAGGGCCCAACTTAAATGTACCTGATTGCATCATGGTTCATAGAATCATAGATCTAGGGCTGGAAGGGACTTTGGAAATCATAGAGACCAACCCCTTCTTTGAGAGATGAAGCAATTGTGAGGCCAAGTCTTGATTGTACCATTAGCTCTTCCAAGAAGCCTTTCCTGATTCCCTACTCCTTCACTTCACCCTCTTCTCTTCTAGCATAGCACTGTTCTGCCCCCTCCAATCTTTGTCTCTCCTTCCTTTCTTCCTTCCTTCTTTCCTTCCTTCCTTCCTTCCTTCCTTCCTTCCTTCCTTCCTTCCTTCCTTCCTTCCTTCCTTCCTAGCTTCCTTCCTTTCTTCCTTCCTTCCTTCCTTCCTTCCTTCCTTCCTTCCTTCCTTCCTTCCTTCCTTCCTTCCTTCCTTCCTTCCTTCCTTCCTTCCCAGCATCTCTCTTTCTCCCTCCCTCTCTCCTTCTCTCCTTCTCTCCCTCTCTCTCCCTCTCCTCCCCACCTCTCTCTTTCTGTTTGTATGAATCTCCCCTCCCTTTCTCTCTCCTTCTTCTCCTTGTTGCTCTTCTGACTTACAGTCATGGTCCTCTGCACCTCATGTTCCTCCACCTGATACAACCATTAGGAGGATACTTTTACTAATGATGTCAAGTTTTAGAGGCCTTAGAAAATGTTGGATGAATGAATGAATGGGGATTTCCTATCTTTTCTGCTTTTAGGAAGTAGAAGGTCACTATATTCCATAATGGCAGAAATTCTAGCCATACCTCTGTGTTATCCTTGCTGTCACCATTCAGTTGTCATGGAAATTTTTGATTCTTAATTTCCTTTCATTAGTTTTTTTTTTAACACCCTCACCTTCCATCTTGGAGTCAACACTGTGTATTGGCTCCAAGGCAGAAGAGTGGTAAGGGCTAGGCAATGGGGGTTAAGTGACTTGCCCACAGTCACACAGCTGGGAAGTATCTGAGGCCAGATTTGAACCTAGGACCTCCCATCTCTAGGTCTGACTCTCAATCCACTGTACTACCCAGCTGCCCCCCTTTCATTAGTTTTTGTTATTCTGGAGGTCAGGGCTGTTTTTCCTAGTTAAAAAGTTATTGAACTGGCTGAAACCTGTCCCATGGAATGTGAAAATTTACTTAAGACCTCAAATAATCCTTATATAAGAATCCAGAGGAAGACTCTTAACTGTCTCTGACTCCTCTGCAAAATGTACATTCCTTATCTCTCAATCAGCCTATTTGTGAACCCTCTAAATATAGTTTAATCTGTAACTTGACTTAGTTTACCTATAGAGTAGTTTACCTATAGAATCTGTTTAACTTGATTGATTTCTTTAGGGGAAGTATGAGATTATGAATCTGCTTAACTCAGTTTGTTGAACTTTTATGACACAGTGATTCACAGTATCTAAATGTGTTGTCCCTTCCAAAGGAATTTTTATTTAAAAAAAAGTAATGGCATCTCCCTTTTCTGTTTCGTTACTTTCCTGGTTACTATAGAGAATGAATCTGTGGAAAAAGCCAGGGCTAGCCTCATTCTATGTTATCATCGACTTCTCCCATCTTGGCCTCATGTATGAGCTTCCTCCATCTTTCCATAAACCTTCCTCTACCTCCTTCCAGAAAGCCATTCCTTCTTTGTATGACTTGTGCTAGTCACTTCTCTCTGGCTCTTAGTTTCCTCATCTGTAAAGTAAGAGGACTAGACTCAATGGATCTCTGAGATCCCTTCTGGAGCTGATATTCTAGTCTTCTGGGATTCAAATTTAAGGCCAAATGTTGACTTAGAAAAGCAGCAGCATTTCTGGAAGAAGGAACCCCCCAGTTGGGTTCAATTAAACTATTGAAATTTAGAATGGAACTAATTCTCCTCACTGCAAATAAACAAGCAGAAGCTTGTCATGTTTCAACAAACATACTTTATTATACTGTATAATTTAAGGTATTGCTTTATTCAAGTGACATTCAAATGTGTGAAAAATGGTCGCATGTGCTGAAGCCATTAATGAAATCATTACATACAAATTGTTCAGCTTTACCAAGTCATTCATTAAAAGTAAATTAATGAGAGGATATCATTAAAATATTTTGCAGTCGTTACTGGGTCCAGCTTTACCCGCTTTGATAAATATTCATCAACAAAAAAATGTGCTCACGAACTCTCCCAGTAAATGGAATTCTAGTCTTGAAGTGTTTTGCTTCTATTAATGACACTGCACCACTCCCCACCCCCACCCTCTTCAATTTTGTATTTTAGAATTTCTGGATGTATTTATTGTACCAGAATAATGACAAACTGTGAGTCATCAAGGATAATTAGAGCCAAGTCTATTAGACACAAAATATTTACATTTTGATGACTATTTCTCCCCTACCTTGCACCCCATTTGATAGGTAATAGAATTTGGCTTTAATTTGGCACAAGACCAAAAAAGAAAAAAATCAGGAAAGAAATGGAAATAGCATAAAGCAAACTGTATTTTGTCCTCAGGGTGTCAGTATCAGGGGAAGGAGGTAGGTACACCTTCCCCAAGAGGATGTGTATCCTCACTTTGACAACCATCATTTCTGTCCTTGGTCCTGGAGGGAAGAGACAATGTTTTTGTCCCTAATTCTTAGCACAGTGCTTGATGTGTGGTCAATGCTCAGTGTGAACACTTTACCATGTGGCTCCTAGCTCTTAGGATCTTGGGTCTCTCTTCTATGACTCATCTTCCACTCTTTGTCTTTACCCCCACCTCCCACCATGACCCACACTGGGTCAGGGGCCAGAGTCAGAGACAGAACAAATCCTAGTTATAATTCTGTTGCCAGAGAGTTGAAAGGTTCTGGTGAGAAGCCCTGGGTTCCAGTTCAGTTAGAGATGTGAGTATGGGCTCTTCTTGGTGGGCATCAGTTTTCTTATTTGTGACCCAAGAGGGCTGGTCTAGATGATCTCTAATCATCCTTTCAGTTCCTTGATGGTCTATAGTGCCTGGATTCCTCTCCTTTATGTTAGAGGCTGTCCCACCAATCCCCTAGTCCTGCCTTTCCACAGATGAAGAAACTGGGAGGGATTCCCATCTGTACTCTCATGGACACATGAGGCATCTGTGTGGATTTTATATAAACAAATAGAAGCCTGTTATGCCAGTTGGCCTTTTCTACTTCTTTCCACTTTATACACAAAATATAAGATATGGCTGTTGCAATAGTTGGGGTTTGAGAGAGGCAGCCTTTCCCACCACCAGTAGCAAGCTGTTGTTGATTCCGTTGAATTGTCTCTTTCCAATGGAGAAATCTCTTCCCCTCTTGTCTGGCCTTAAGGTGAAAGACATCACAGTATTTCTTACACCAAAATGGTTGATCTTGCAGCAGAGGTTATTTTTGCGTCAATTCTAATAGCTTTTTAATAATAATGCTCAGAACAAGAAGTAAGTCCTGACCTTACAGGAGTTGTTAGAAGTTGTGGGAAGCAGGAGCAGTGAAAATATTCATAGAGGTGGGATTGGAGGATTTGGGATTCAGTTTTGGTTTTGTCAATGCTCGTGTGACTCTGGACAAGCCACTTAAACTTTTGGAGCCTCAGTTTCCTTATCTGTAAAACAAGTCAATTGGCTTAAATGATCTCAAAGGTCCATTCCAGTTCTATATACCATTATGACTTAGTTTCTGATATTTTGTGGTATGGCTCATACTCTGTGATGCCTGGAGGGGCTCTGGACCTTATTTTCCCAATTTGTAAGTTGAGAGAGTGAACCAAATTACCTTTGAGAAATTGTGCATTTAATTCTTGTTAATATATTTTATTTTAAATTGATTTAGTTTAGGGTTATTTCATTTAAAAACTTTCCCTCCAAAGCCTATTCTTCCATTAAGCAACTTAAAAAATCCTTATCCTTTTTTAAAAAAGACAAATAGGTGAAGTGATGTGTCCAGGGTCATACAGCTAATGAGTGACTCAGACCAAATTTGAACCTTAATGCACATATCTACATAGTCTATCGTCATCCTCGGTTACCGAGAGACTACTACTATTTATATTACATAGTCTAGCAAAACAAATTCTCATATTAGCTATGCCTGAAAACATTTGTCTCTTTCTACACTGTTTGTTACCTTTCTGTCAAGAAGTGAATCATAAATTTTATCATCATTCTTCTGACCTTTTTTACCTTCATTCTGAATGTATTCTCCCTCTTTCCTAATGAGCCATTCTGCATAATAAAAAATGGAAAAAGAAAGAGTA
>NC_077227.1:60143464-60235964 GCF_027887165.1 Monodelphis domestica
CTTTGCCACATCCCCTCCAGCATTCATTACTTTCCATAGCTGTCATGTTAGCCAATCTGCTAGGCATGAGGTGATACCTCAGAGTTGTTTTGATTTGCATCTCTCTGATTATAAGAGATGTAGAACACTTTTTCATGTGCTTATTAATAGTTTTGATTTCTTTGGCTTAGAACTGCCTGTTCATGTCCCTTGCCCATTTATCAATTGGAGAATGGCTTGATTTTTTGTACAATTGATTTAGCTCTTTGTAAATTTGAGTAATTAAACCTTTGTCAGATGTTTTTATGAAGATTGTTTCCCAATTTGTTGCTACCCTTCTGATTTTAGTTACATTGGTTTTGTTTGTACAAAAACTTTTTAATTTGATGTAGTCAAAATTATTTATTTTACATTTTGTGACTCTTTCTAAGTCTTGCTTGGTTTTGAAGTATTTCCCTTCCCAAAGGTCTGACATGTATACTATTCTGTGTTCACCTAATTTACTTATAGTTTCCTTCTTTATGTTCAAGTCATTCACCCATTCTGAATTTATCTTGGTGTAGGGTGTGAGGTGTTGATCCAAACCTAATCTCTCCCACACTGTCTTCCAATTTTCCCAGCAGTTTTTATCAAATAATGGATTTTTGTCCCAAAAGCTGGGGTCTTTGGTTTTGTCATAAACTGTCTTGCTGAGATCATTTATGCCAAGTCTATTCCACTGATCCTCCTTTCTGTCTCTTAGCCAGTACCAAATTGTTCTGATGACCACTGCTTTATAGTATAGTTTGAGGTCTGGGACTGCAAGTCCTCCTTCCTTTGCATTTTTTTTTTCATGATTTCCCTGGATATCACATGGTAGAGTTTTGGACTCTAATCCATTCTGCTATTTGCTTGCGTTTTATGGGTGAGTTCATTCCATTCACATTCAGAGTTATGATTGCTAGCTGTGTATTTCCCAGCATTTTGATTTCTGCTCCTTTTCCTGCCTTTTATTCTTTCACTCTTTCCTTCTACACCAATGCTTGCTTTTGAACAGTCCCCCTTGTTCCCACCCTTATTTTACTTCCCTTTCTACCCCCCTCCCTATTTATCCCCCCCTTATTTTCCCTGTAGTCTTTCTAAAATTAACCCCCCCCTGCTCCCTCCCTCTCTTGTACTGCTTCCCTCCCCACCAGACCGTTTGTTACCCTTCTACTCCCCTATAGGGTGCAAATCTATTCTCTGCCCCCAATGGATTGGATTGTTTTTCCCTCTTTGAGTCACTTTCAAAGCACGTAAAAGTTGAGTATTTCCTGTCTCCGACCTCTTTACCTTTCCAGTGTATTGATGTTCTCCCCCCTCCCACCATGAGCTTCTTTATGACATATAAATTTACCCCCATTTGTTTCTTTTCCTATTTCTTTTAATATTAACCTATTTTAAGCTCTAGTTATATATATATATACATACTCATGCATATGTATTTTTGCATGCATATATCTATATACATTTTTATGTCTTGTCCTTTCATCCTATTCAGTTTGTTGCTGTTCCCTCTAAGTATACTTCTTTTTGCTGCCCAGATAATAACAACAGTTTTGAAGAGTTACCAATGACCTCTTTTCTTATAGGGATACATATCATTTTAACTTATTGAGTCCCTTAAAATTTTTTTTTGTTTTTCTTTTTCCCCTCTTTTTTAATTACCTTTTGATGATTCTCTTGAGTTCTGTGCTTGGACATCAAATTTTCTGTTCAGGTCTGGTCTTTTCTTTACAAATTTTTGAAATTCTTCTATTTTGTTGAATGACTATACTTTCCCCTGTAAGAATATAGTCAGTTTTTCTGGGTAGTTGATTCTTGGTTGTAGACCTATTTCCCTTGCTTTCCGGAATATCGTATTCCATGCCTTTCTTTTTTTTCAGTGTGGATGCAGCCAGATCCAGAGTTATCCTCACTGTGGTTCCTTGGTATCTGAATGACTTCTTCTTGGCAGCTTGTAATATCTTTTCTTTGGTCTGATAGTTCTTGAATTTGGCTATAACATTCCTGGGTGTTGTCAGTTGGGGATTAAGTACAGGAGGTGATCTGTGGATTCTATCAATCTCCACTTTTCCCTCTTGTTCAAGGATTTCGGGGCAGTTTAATAATTTCCTCTAATATAATGTCCAGTCTTGTTCTTTTGTCATGGTCTTCTGGTAGGCCAATAATTCTTAAATTGTCTCTCCTTGAATGATTTTCTAAATCCTCTGTTTTGTGAATGAGATGCTTCATATTTTCCTCAATTTTTTCATTCTTTTGGTTTTGTTTTATAGTGTCCTGCTGCCTTGTGAGGTCACTTGATTCTAGTTGTTGTATTCTGGTTCTTAAAGACTGGATTTCATCCTTAGTTTTTTGGTCGTCCTTTTCCTTTTGGTTGGATTTTCTTTGGAGGTCATCTTTCATCTTCTTCACCTCATCTTTCATCTGCTTTGCTTCATCTTTCATCTCCTTTGCCTCATTTTCCAGCTGGTTGATTTTGGCACTGTTTTCTGTTTCCAGATGACTTATCTTAGTTTTTAAGTTCTTTTCCCAATTGTCTTCAGCCTCTCTTAATTGCGTTTTGAATTGCATTTTGAGTTCTTCCAAAGCCTGTATCCAATTTGCTGGGATTTCTGATTTTTCCTTTGCTGATCCCTCCCCCTCTGTTTCATTCGCTCTTTGCTCATTACCTGTGCAGAAGATGTCTATTGTAATTTCTTTCTTCTTTGTCTGTTGTTTGCTCAAGTTTACCCCTTCTTTGCTCCCCGTATTTGTCTTTGCTCTAGCTCCTCTCATTTTGTTTGGTTTTTGGGGCTGTCAGTCTCCCCTCTTGGAGCTTTGTCAGATTTCTTGGTACAGTCTCTAGGGGAGGAATGTTAGCTTCCCTGTCCTCTGGAGGCTTTTGATTGGATTGAGTTCAACTGGGTTGGGCTGTATGTGGTATGAAGCTCTGAGTCTCTGAAGACTCCTGGAAGGCTGGGCCGCCCAGGCTCTCTCCAGTTCTCTCCAGCTGCTTCTCCGCTGTCTGCAAGTGCCTTTGCCCGCCTCCCTAAACTCTGAGTTCTGATGGGATTAGGTTCAACTGGATTGGTCTGGATGTGCCCCAAGGCAATGGTGAGACTAGAGCCTGATGGAGGGACCCAGCCATGGCCCCATATCTCCCTGGCTTCCTCCCTGCTGTCCAAGCTGGATGCTCCGAGCCCGGCACCCCGCTGCTCACAAGGTAGACTCTCCAAACCAGCACCTTTGCTCACTCAGAGGTTCCTGCTGCTGCTGGGGGCTCAGCCCTCTGGGTTGTGGGGGAGGGGTCCTGGGACCTTCCCTCTGCCTTCCCCTTAGCCCCAAGTATTCTCGGATTCTGGCTTTGGGGGGTGTACCTTTTGATTTGAGTCCAGAAGGAGGGTTCCCCACTTCTGTCTTGTTGTTCAGCTTGAATTTTGGTGCCCTAGGAGCATTCAGTCTGTATTGATTAAGGAAGGGTCTTCCACGAGGTCTGAACTTTTGCTGCTTGCTAAGCTGCCATCTTGACTCCGCCCCCAAAATAGATTGTCTGATTAGACTATGAGCTTCTTGGGGCCAGGATCAGCTTTCCCCCTTTATTTGTAGCCCCAGACCTCAGTACAGTGCCCAGTACATAGTAGGCACTTAATAAATGTTTGTTGATTTGGTTACATGGTGAAAATAATTGAAAACTGATTCATACTTTATTGGTAATATAATCAAAGGCAAGATATACAGAAAGAGGTCCCTAGCTTGTTATGTGGATCACCTGTTAGGTGAAGGGTTAATAGGAAGACATGTATAAGAGTCTCACATGGTGGGTAGGCATAGATGAGTCACCATACACATTGTGGAGGTAACATAGTGGACTTTCCCAAAGTCACACAGATACAGGCAGAGCCAGGACAAGAACCCAGGTCACCTGCTTCCCAGTTTTGTAAGTCTTCTTCCTACATCGCATCTGTGCCTCATGGTTCCGTGATTAGCTGTCTCTGTTGGGACTGTTTGGGATTTTAAAGGTACAGAGTGATAGAACTTTCCACCAGAATTATTGATTTAACTCCAGCCTTTATTGATAGTGAGGGAATTGAAGGGATCAGAACAGCAAGTGGTTAATTGCTTCCTCAGTCATTTCATAAGTTGGTCTAGTGGTCAAAGACAACAAAACATGGGTTGGTACACTTGACTGTCCTACTATTTCTCTGTTACCTTGGGTTGGTGGTCCAAAGGAGTCACAGGGCACTCCTAGCCAACTAGCCCTTCTCAGAACGCTGCAGATTGATTCCAAGGGGACTGACTGGAGGCTGGGTTTTATACTGAGGCAGACAAAGGAATCTGGAACCTGTTACAAAGGCATTAGTCTAGGGCAAACAAACTCCAGCCAGCTTAGAGTGCACTAATCAAGAGAAGACCAGATAAGGATAAATAAATAGAGGGCTGGTAGAATTCCAGTGGTGTTAGGGAGAGCCCTTAATGGACTAATCAGTCATTCAAAAGGTTTCTACCTTTGTATCCCCCTCCTCCATCTGGGAGAAAAAGGCCCAGTCTAAGGAGACTTCATCACTGTCTTTTCTTTTCCTTTAATCATTTCATGTATGCTACCATGCATGTCCCTTGATTTATAACCATATCCTATTTAGCCTAAAATAGGTCAGAGGGTTGACCTTATGGTCAGTTCAGGAGGAGATCACTGAAAGAAATGTTTTCAGACTTTTCCCTCAAAGTCCTGTCTCTCCAAGAATATCACCATAACTGTTTCCTGGAGCTAGAAATTCCAAATTCAGCTCCATTCCATTAGCTCAGGGCTTTGATCCATATTAAAATGCAGTTTCCCTTGGGAAGTATACTGCTTTAGGTTATTATCTGTCATTTACACTTCAGTGTGAATGAGTTTTAGAGTCAATCGACCATGGGGCAGCTAGATGGTTCAGTGGATTGAGAGCCAGACCTATAGATGGGGAGGGGGCGGTCCTTGGTTCAAATCTGACTTCAGACACTTCTAGCTGTGTGACTTTGGTCAATTTGTTTAACCTCCATTGCCTATCCTTTACAGTTCTTCTGCCTTGAAACCAATAGACAGTATTGATTCTAAGATGGATGGTAAAGATTAAAAAAAAAAAGAATCAATTGACCAACATTTACCAAATGGTTACTATATCGTGATCAGGCACTGAATTAGATGCTGGGGTTACAAAGACAAAACAAAGTAGCGCTTGGCCTCAAAAAGCTTACATTCTATCAAGAATCTTTTTCTAAGAGTTGATTTTTTTTTAATAGAGAGAGAGCATGAGATCATTACCTTATTCAAGTATGACCTACTTAGCAGAGGGGCAGTGAGGTAGCACAATGGAGAGAAGACTAGTCCTGGAGTCAGAAGGACCTGGGTTCAATTCAAGTTTCATATATTTCCTAGCTGTGTGACCCTGGGCAAGTCATTTAACCCTGATTTCCTAGCCTTTGCTGCTCTTCTGCCTTAGAATTGATATTAAGACAGAAGTTAAGGGCTTTTTAAACAACAACAGCAACAATAAAATGCCCCATTGGACACCATCTAAGAGATACAGGAGCCTAGAATGAGAAACTTTCAAACAAAAACCCGATTTCTACCATTTCTTAAGATGCTGGGGATACATTGTGTAATACCATTAGCTTGAATGATATTAGCTCACAATGACTTATGATCAGCTGGGGTGGGGAACTATTCCCATTCTTGAGTACCAAACTCTTTTTTGGTGGCACAGTGTGTATAGTGCTGGACTTGGCAAAGTCAGGAAGATTTGAATTTAAATCCTGTCTTATTGGCTGTGTGATGTGGGCAAGTCACTTGACTTCTTTTAATTCCATTTTACTCATCTGTAAAATGAGGATAATGAAGTTATCTACCTCACAGGGTTGTTGTGAAGATCAAATGAGATAACGTGGAAAGCATTTGTAAAACCTTAAAGTGGCTTAATGTTATCTGGGTTATCTTAAAGTACATCTAAGTGGGATATATATTTTCTTATTCTCCAGCATTTATTCTGAATATATATTGAACTTGTGTGTGCCCTAAGAGTCATATGAATATTAATCTAATTGCCCCTGATTTGAGACTCTGGTCTAAGACAAGTAGGGCCACATTTCCCCCTTTGTTGTGGGCAACAATCCAAGCCCTTTTGGATATCTCTCTCTTCTTCTGGGGATGGGTAAAGGAGGGTAATATTTCATTTACTTACTTGACTACTCTTCCATCTAAAACTATATTTCATTGAAGGAAAAGGTTGGGATTTCTGAAATCTGCTGGCAAGACTTCACTGATTTCAGAATTTAGTGGAATTCAGTTGGTGTATAGTAAAACTGATCATGTAGTTCTATATTAAGTGATGTGAGGAATGATACAAGGATGAATGAGACTGGTACCTGCCCTTAAGGAGCATGCAAACTATGTCTCATTGAAAAATGGCAAACAATGGTCATCATAGCATCTTAGAATGTTTGTAAGAGAGGACCTTAGATGTCATCTAGTCTGATCTTCTCATTTTACAGTTGGGGACTGGTCAAGTAATTTGGTTAAGGTCATACATGTGAAAAAGGACAGATCCAGAATTTGAACCTGGTTCTTCTGAGGGGAGGGGACTTGCCTTGTAATTTTTCCATCACCCAACGGGCTTAGCAAGGGTTCTCAAAATCCAGCAGCCTCTCAAAAACAACAACACCAAACCTCCAAAAGTATAAGTTGATCCTAGTGTTTTCTGATTCTTTTCATTTCCTTCTTTCTGCACCACCCCCAGATTTTATTGGAGAATTTGCCCTGGTTCTCTAGAATTGCCCTGATTTGTAACTGTCCCATTTTCTACCTTGCTTCCCTACCTTTGTCCTGGATCAAATAGTTGGTAGCTGTATGTCTTCGTCCTTTAGCAGTTGATCTCTGGAAATTGGAAATAATGGCTTCTGGGAGAAGGGGTGACTGCAAGATGTTGAGGTAAATGGCCAACAGGGCAGCCATGCCAACAACAATGGAGAAAAAACAAAACAAAAATTGGGGAGTGAACCAACATCTCAACTCGTAAAGGAAAATGAATAAATTCTGTTGATGCCCCCCAGTTAATTGGATGATTGCTATACTGCCAACAGCCAGCTGAGATGGCTCCCTGCCCTATCATTCCCATTCCATCATTGGGACCAACTCTGGCAGAATAGGGAAGATAAGGCTGGCAGGGCTGAGGCTTGGGACAGATGCTCCTCTCTATAATTGATGTAGCAAGAAAATCCTGATGCCAGGGAAAGCTTTGATGCCACTGCCTATGAGCTTGCCCTCTGCCATGGTACCATGGTTCCTGACAAACACCTTACAACCCCCAATCTCAAGATGCTGTGATCAGACAGTCCTTAACACATCAGTAGCTTGTGCTCCCAGAGTTGGTCAGTTGGTCAGAATATATTTTCCCATGGAAATAATGTCATGTTTAGTGATCAAGTTCCCAGTTCAGCCGACAAAAGCCTATTTAATGAATACTGTATTGCTGAATTGCTGAATTGCTGGTTCAGAGGAAAGAGCACCAGATTAGGAGATCTGGAGGGAAATGCCAAACCAGAGCTAGAATCTAAGTCACTGTAGATTTCTTTATCTTGTTTGGTTCCTTCATCTGTTAAATAAAAGACCCAATTTGGATGACCTAAGGTTTCTTTCAGCTCTGAAATTGGACTAAAATTAGCTCCAAGCCTTGAATATCATGGAGCCTATGACCTTAGATTCTAAAACTTAAATCTGATGGCAGGGCATGATTGTAGGACAATGCAAGGACATGTCAGTTTCAAAAGTCACTAAGTAGAAGGACCCTCTGACTTTGACAGGTTTTCCACACCATGAAGATTGGCACCATTTTAACGCAGAAAGTTTTTTTTTTGGCTTTCCATTCTTTTTCCCAAGAGAGTATAAATTTTCTGATTCTGCTATTCTTCTGAGGACCAATTTGAACTAAGTTCAAAAGGGCTATGGGTAGTTTTATACTTATTAACATCTTAACAGTCTCTTGTTGGGAAAATAATGGAGAAATTCATTTCAACTTTCCATGTTAACTCAGGTCCCTTTTCCCATGTCCTTCTATTTAATCGTTCCCAGAAGAAATATCAGTTTGAAAAGGAAAAATGGCACTCAGTTTATATCATGTAATAGAAAACAATTATATTTGGAGTCAGAGGACCTGTATTTGAATTATGACTTGGTCACTTACTAGATCTACTTCTTTGAAAAGTCACTTCAACTCTGGGTCTCAGATTTCTCAATGTTAAAATAAGGGTATTGGGTCAGAAGCTCAGGAAACAAAATGGAAGTGGAAAAGCTCTGGAGTCAGATGACTTGGGTTCAAAATTCTGTCTTGATGATTACTGCCGTATGACATTTAGTATGCCATGACTTCCTTAGGTCTCAGTTTTCTCAAGGAATAAAGAGGTTGAATTAGATGATCTTGATGGACCCATGATCCTATCCCACCCTGTCTTTGCCAGCAGATTGCAAAATTCAATATTGCTCTCTCCCTTACTCCCCATCTTTAACTCCACTTTATGTAAAGTCTTCAAACATACCCAAGTCACCTCCAATCTAAAAAATAATACTCCCCATATTTATTTTCTCCTACTCTTTGTGACTCTTTGAATATGCCATTGAACTTTTTTAGGCCTCAATTCTTCAGCTTACAAAAGGGGGACAAATAAATCTTAAACTATCACCCCCAGTCCTTCATTAGATCCTACCATCTCCTCAAATTATTGACTTTTCTTGGGAAAATGCATAGAGAGAGTTCTGTATACTGGTAGACTCCACTTCCTCTCTTTTCAGGTATTCCTTGACTCTGCAGTCTGGCTTCTGACCTCATTACTCAATTGCAACTGCTTTCTCCAAAGTGAATGACTATCCCTTGATTATTAAATCTAATGATCTTTTCTCACTCTTCATCTGTTGCCTGGGTGCTACATATGCCATTGTTTACCACCCTTTTCTCCCTGGAGATTCTCTTCTCTTATTTTTGTGTGACTGCTCTCTTCTGGTTCTCTTACCCTATGTCAGTCTTCTCCAACACTCTCTCCTTGGTCCTCTTTCCCCACCATACTCTTTTTCTTGATAATCTCTTCAGCTATCATGTGTTTAATTATAATTTCTATGCAGACAACAGCAGATCTACATATCCAGCCCCAGGCTTGCGCCCTTCTTCCCTCTTCCAGCTGAATGTTTTGGAGACCTCTCAAACCCAATGTATCCAAAATTGAAGTCATTATCTTTCTTCCCAACCCCAGTCCCTTCCATATTTGTCTATTTCCGTCAAAGGAGTCATAATTCTTCCACTCTTCTGGGTTCACAACTTTTGGGATATCTTTGACTTTTCACTTTTTCTCATTCCACATATTCATTCAGTTGACATATTGTGCCATGTCTATTTGCACTCTTATTTAACTCTGCCTCATAATTCAGAACCTCATCATTACTTCCTTATGTTATCATAGCCCTCTTCTCTCTGGTCTTTGTGCCTTAGGTCTCTTCCTTTTCTCCATACCAAAGTAATCTTTAAGCACAGATATGATCATGTACTTCCCTACTCATTCAACTCCAGTGACTTCCTGTTACCTTTATAATCAAAGATAAACTTCTTTATTTTGCTTTTAAGGCCTTTTATAACCTGGTCCCAATTGATCTTTCCAGCATCATTAGACCTTAATCTCTTGCACTCTATGGTCCAGCCAAATGTGATTTTTCTTTGTTCCACACACAACTATCCCATCATTGTGTCTTTGTACTACTCATTCCCCATGCCTGAAATTCACTGTCTTCATTTCTACTCCATAGAATATCTTCTTTGTTTCAGATCCAGCTCAAGTACCACCTTCTACATGAATCCTTTCCTAATCTTCTTAACCATTAGTACCCTCCCTTTCAAATGACCTTATATTTAACAACTCTGCATTTCTTCTCTCTCTCTCTCTCTCTCTCTCTCTCTCTCTCTCTCTCTCTCTCTCTCTCTCTCTCTCTCTTCCTCTCTCTCTTCTTCTCTCTCTCTCTCTCTTCCTCTCTCTCTCTCTCTCTTTCTCTCTCTCTCTCTCTCTTTCTCTCTCTCTCTCTCTCTCTCTCTCTCTCTCTCTCTCTCTCTCTCTCTCTCTCTCTCCATATACATATATGTATGTATATACACCTATATATGAGCTTGTTTCCTCCATTAGAATGTTAGGTCCTGGAAATTAGGGATAGGGATTCATTCTTTGTCTTTCTAACCCCAGCACCTAGCAGGAGCCTAGTATTTAGTAGGTGTTGATTGACATTTCTGAAATAGCTTTCATCTTTAGGTCTGAGGGGATGTGATGACTTCTAAGGTTCCTGATAGCCCTGATAGTCTGTGATTCTGAGACTCTTGGAAGGATCACTGACTCAGAAACCAGGAAACCATGATCCCTGTCCTGGCATTCACTGTCTCCTAGTCTTTGTGACTTCTTGAGAATGTCACTGAAGTTCATCAGGCTTCTTCTTTTTTCATTTCCATTCTCTTTTTCTTTCTTTCCATTTCCCACCTTCACTGTAATTCTTTCTTTCTTTCTTTCTTTCTTTCTTTCTTTCTTTCTTTCTTTCTTTCTTTCTTTCTTTCTTTCTTTCTTTCTTTCTTTCTTTCTTTCTTTCTTTCTTTCTTTCTTTCTTTCTTTCTTTCTTTCTTTCTTTCTTTCTTTCTTTCTTTCTCTCTTTCTCTCTTTCTCTCTTTCTCTCTTTCTCTCTTTCTCTCTTTCTCTCTTTCTCTCTTTCTCTCTTTCTCTCTTTCTCTCTTTCTCTCTTTCTCTCTTTCTTCATCTGTAAAATGGGGGCAAAAGTTTCATTGTTTTAGAATGCAGTGAAGAAAATTGAAAGAGACCATGAAGGCCACTTAATACAACATTTTTTTTTTAATTTTGCAGGTGAGGAAACTGAACTTCAGAATTTTATTGAGGGGGTAATGAGATAACAGTGATACAGAAGATAATGTAATTTGGGTATAATAACTGGAAAGAAGGGAAGACATTCCTCAGAAAGTGTGATATTTAGATCTAGAGACGGGAGGTCCTAGGTTCAAATCTGGCCTCAGACACTTCCCAGCTCTGTGACCCTGGGCAAGTCACTTAACCCCCATTTCCTAGCCCTTACCACTCTTCTGCCTTGGAGCCAATACACAGTATTGACTCCAAGACAGAAGGTAAGAGTTTAAAAAAAAAGAAGGAAAGTGTGATATTTATTTATTTTTAAAATCCTTCCCTTCTATCTTTGAATCGATAACTAATTATCAATTCCAAGGCACAAGAGCAGTAAGGGCTAGCCAATGGGGGTTAAGTGACTTGCCCAGGGTCATACAGCTAGCAAGTTTCTGAGGCCAGATTGGAACCCAAGACCTCCTGTCTCTAGACCTGTCTGTCTGCTGAACCACCTAGCTGTCCATGATTCCAATATTTATTAATCACCTGCTGCATACAGTTCCCTGGCACAGAAATCTGTCCAAAGTCTTTCCATTTCCACTCTTTCCATTACTCAGTGCTATCTGAGTTAAATTAGGAAGAAAAAGGAATTTTGTTGCACCACACTGATTCTAAGTAAATCCTGCTGGTTGTGTCTCTGACATTCAACCCATTGCACTATGTCCTTCCCTGTGAGTTCAAAACAGAGGAGGCAGAAAATTTAGATTTAATTGGGAGGGAGATGACAGCTAGCCTCAGAGCAGTTAAGGTCCCTCTATCCCTTCAGTTTCACAAGATCTTTGTCTAGCAAAATGATTCTCCCAGATCTGTCCTTTTTAGCTCATTGATTAGAACCCTTTCCCAAGCTCTGATGGGGTCCCATTTTAGACAACTGCAGGCAGGTGGGGGAGAAAGAGGAGGATCAGAAGGAGGGAGGGAGAGATGGGAAGTCAGGCAGATGGTTTTCCTGCCCTCTGATTGGCTCATTCCCTGTGACAACTGTGTGCCTGGCTGGAGATCTCCTCCTTATAGCCAGACCCTGCTGGCTTATATCCTGTCTTGGATTTGTGTGGGTGATAAATGACTAAGAGGAACCAATCTGAGAAGACAGGGGGCTGGATATGGTAACTGATAGGCAGCAGAAATGGGATTGTCTGAACATTGATAATTTTTTTTTCTGAGGAACCAGAATATTTTGTGACATACACACATATTCACAGATATAGAAACAGAGGAAGATATGCACAGAATCAAAAATCCAGACATGGTAAAACAAAAGGACCCCAGGCAAAAAATGGGACTGACACTGAAAACCACCATTACCACTATTTAACTTAGTTCCAGCTGATCGTTTCCTTTGACCAATTCTCTATATAGTCTAGTATCCCAGAACTTCTCTCTCTCTCTCTCTCTCTCTCTCTCTCTCTCTCTCCCTTTACTTACTCTCTCTCTCTCTCTCTCTCCCTTTACTTACTCTCTCTCTCTCTCTCTCTCTCTCTTCTCTCTCTCTCTCTCTCTCTCTCTCTCTCTCTCTCTCTCTCTCTCTCTCTCTCTCTCCCTTTACTTACTCTCTCTCTCTCTCTCTCTCTCTCTCTCTCTCCCTTTACTTACTCTCTCTCTCTCTCTCCCTTTACTTACTCTCTCTCTCTCTCTCTCTCTCTCTCTCTCTCTCTCTCTCTCTCTCTCTCTCTCTCTCTCTCTCTCTCTCTCTCTCTCTCTCTCTCTCTCTCTCTCTCTCTCTCTCTCTCTCTCTCTGTTCTGGAGGGTATGAAGGCTTGGAATGGTGCCATTCCCTTCAACCTCAGCCAAGAACGACTTCATGTAACAATCAGGTAGATCTGAGCTAATGCCACTTCTTGCCTGAGGTCATTTTTTCAGTCGACAGAAAGATATACAAATAGTTAGGGATTTTAGTGATTTGTGCCCAATACTTCATTCAAGATGAAGAAGCTGAGGCCCAGGGGATTAAGTGAATTGTCCAAGGTCATGCAGATAGTAGGTGGTGGATTTGCCAAAAACAAGGTTAATACAGGCTAGTGACCAGGGAGATGCTTTCAGGGGAAAGATGGTAACCAATTCAATTTGAAAGAGAAAAAAAGATTCAAAGGACCTGCTCTATGGTTGGGATGTTCAACTACCTCAATACAGAAATGGATCTAAGAACTCATCAATAGGGGCTTTTCCTTCAATGAGACTGACTGAAAGAAACACATCCATACTTGATCATCTTGGAACTCTTGTCTCTGTCATTTGGAGACTCTCCACAGTCATGGTGTGAGGATCTGTCCAATATTCTAGGGGTAAGGAGCATCTTAATTATAAGAACGTAAACTCCTTGAGGGCATGGGGCACTTATGTTTTTCTCTGTTTCTCTAGCATTTAGCCCAGTGCCTAGCATATAGGGATAAGGACTCAACCTAATTTCAATGGTTAAAGGGAATGTCCAGATGAAGAACCTTCCCCAATCAATGCAGCACCTTTGGACCTAAAGTCTGAAAGATGAGAATTCAAATATAACCTCAGAATCAAATATCAGCTTACTTTGTGATGCTGGGCAAGCTACCCAAGTTATTGGCTGCAGTTTCTTCATTTGTAATATGAGAAAAGTAATACCACCTACTTAAATAAAGTAGGATAATATTTGTAAAACCTTTTACAAATATTAAAGTGATTTATACATACTAGCTATGTATGTATACACACATGAACACATACACACTTCTTGATAAGCTCTAAAGGCTGTCCACCCAATGGTTTATGGCATTTTTCATCCACTCAATTTTCCCTGGGTAGAGATAGTTAGATCAAACTCTTTTGAGTGATTACATATCTCAATTAGGAAGTACTGTTTCAAGGCCTCATATAGTAAGCATAATATTAATCTTCAAATAGGAGCATCTGGTAGACCTTCCTATCAATGAGGAATTCCTATTTAACTTGATCTCCATGTGAGATACCCTCCATGGCTGTGGTGATCCTTTTTCAAGTACATCTCTCTGTAGTATGACTCATTTGATATTAATGATCAGAGATCTCTATTATATATTTCAAGATATCTTCTATAATTCTGAATTATACATGAGAAACACAGAGGAAGTGAACCTTTAAGGCAGGGTTTTGCCCTATCAAAAGAAATTCTTAAAAAAACACATTAGCAGAAGGGGAAGGGGGATGGAGCCAAGATGGTGGAGAAGGTACAGGAACCTGTCTGATTTCTACCAAATTACCCTCCAAAAAGCAATGATATAATGCCTCAAAGTGAATTCTAAAGCAGCATAACCCACAAAAAGCCAAGGCGAAGTAATTTTTCAGTCCAAAACAACTTAGAAGGCTGGAATGAGGGATCTAGTGCACTAGGGTAGAGGTGGAGTACAGTGTGCCACAGCAGGCTCCACCAGACTTTGGGCACAGCTGATGCAGTAGCCAGGGCTTTTGGGACTCTCAGCCATAGATAGGAAGGAGGATTGGGCTGGACAACTGCTCAAAAGGAGATTATAGGATTCCTTTGTTGGCTCACAAACAAAGAGTCAACAGCCTAGTAAAAGTAGGTAAAAAAAATACTGAAGAAATCAACACCTTAAAAAACAGAATAGGCCAACTGGTAGAAGAGGCACAAAAAAACAAAGAAAAGAAGAACATTTTAAAAAGCAGAATTGGCCAAATAGAAAAATGCATGAAGAGAAAAATTTCTTGAAAGACAGAATTGGCCTTTTGGAAAAAGAGGTATAAATATTCACCAAGGAAAAGAACTCTTTACAAAGTATAATTGTAAAAATAGAAAAAGAGGCCAAAAATTCACTCAAAGAAAATCATGTCTTAAAAATTAAAATTAGGCAAGTGGCAACTAATGACTCAATAAGACATGAAGAAACAAAGTCAAAAGAATTAAAAATAGAAGAAAATGGGAAATATCTCATGGGAAAAACAATTGACTGGGAAAATAAATCCAGGTGAGATCACTTAAGAATTATCAGACTACCTGAAGGCCATGATAAAAAAAAACACTTAGACATCATATTTCAAGAAATCATCAAGGAAGACTGCACTGATATTCTAGAACCAGGGGACAAAATAGAAATTGAAGGAATCCTGTAATCACCTCTTGAAAGAGATCCCAAAAGGATAGCTACCAAAAATATTATAGCCAAATTCCAAAACTCACAGATCAAGGAGAAAATATTGCAAGCAGCCAAAAAGAAAAAAAAAACAACCCTCAAATATTGTGGAGCCACAGTCAGGATAAAAAAGACTTAGCAGCTTCTACATTAAAGTATCAGAGGACCTGGAATAAGATATTCCAGAAAACAAAGGAACTAGGACTTCAACAAAAATAACTTTCCCAGCAAAACTGAGCATAATCTTTCAGGGGAAAAATGGGTATTCAATGAAGCAGAGGATGTTCAAACATTTCTGATGTAAAGGACAGAGCTACATGGAAAATTTGACTCTCAAATACAATTCTCAAGAGAATCATAAAAAGATAAATAGGAAATAGAAATAAAAAGTCATTTGATAAGGTTAAATATGTACATCCTGATAATGGGTGATGATTCTTGTACCTCTGAAGGACTCTGTCATTATTAGGGCAGTTAGAAGGAGTATAGTATATATGGACAGAGGACCAGGGTATGAGTTGAATATGATGGGGTGATGAAAAAAATAAAAGGAAATTAAGGCATGAGAACGAGGAATGCATTGGGAGGGGGAAGGGAAAATAGAATGGGGTAAATTATTGCACATAAAAGAGGAATTAAAGAACGTTTACAGTGGAAGGTGTAATATAGACCAATAAGGGAGGTCACCCCCACCTACACTGGTGAATTGGGGAGAGGGACAGAAAGGATTGAGAGAATGAGTGAGGGTGAGAAGAGGCTGATCTTCCCCTCTCTTCCCCTTAGTGAAGAGAACCCAAGTTTGTCTCCCTGAGGGGCAGAGTATGTCTTCTCAAAGATTGGGTTTGGGAGGTAGAGGTTAAGGACTGGAGGAGAGGGTTTAAGGGAAATGACACACTGCCTCCCTTCTTGATCTTAGCTATTGTTGAGAGGCAGGATAGATTTTCCTGTCTCTGGATTCTCCCAATACCCCAACTGTCACTTTTCCCTTTGAGATCTGAGTTCACTTCTAAGCCCTGGTCTTGAACTAATTCTCCTTCTTTAGGGAGAGGTGTGGTTCTCCCCAAATCTTCAGTCCCCTTCTTTGGTATCAGAAAGTAAGCAGATCTGATCTAGATAGTAACACTTTAATAGAGAATCACTTGGGGAAGGGAAAATTGGAGGTTTGGGTAAGGAAAGTGGGTGGCAAGAGTCCCTAATGACTGGCAGACTGATCCTTCCAACTATTGGGAGTCCAGGCTCTCAGCCTTGACCCGTTTTCTGGTAAGATGCTGATTTGTCCCTACTCCTGAGCTAATCTGGTTAATTGATGGGGTTTAGGACAGATTGGAGAGAGAGAGGTGGAGAAAATCCTTGGAAATGATTTCCTCAGTAGATGGCTTCTTCCAAAGTCCAATCTATTGTGTTGGGGTGAGCAAAAGACTTCCAGGGATCACTAGGAAGCATTTGGTGTCCAAAGAGAGATCTCCATCCTCTGAGATCCTCCTGGCAGACTCTCAGCTGAAGGAGTGAGAGTTGAAGTGGCAGTTTTGCGGTCTACTCAGACTCTGTTCTCATCTTGGAATCCTGGGTCTCTTCCTTTCTGCTCCTCCCCTAGGCAGGCTGCTTCTTGCTTCACTGGATCATATTTCCTTCTTTTGCATTTTCCTCTCTTTTGCATATTCTTCTCTTACAAAGGGAAGATGGGGGAGGTGGGGAGGAGAGCATGTGAATCTTACTTTCATTAGAATTGGCTCAATGAGGGAAGAACATATACAATCAACTGAGTATAGAAAGCTCTCTTACTCTATAGGAAAGTAGGAGAAGAAGGGGATAAGAGAAGCATGGTGGTAGGGCTGATAGAAAAGAGGTCAAATTGGGAGAGGGTGATGTCAGAAACTAAACAGGGGTATATAGGGTGGAGAGTAATACACAGTAATTATTATGATGCAAAATCTTTTTAGAAGTCTCTCTAATAAAGGCCTCATTGTTCAAATACATAGAGAAATGAGTTGAATATATAAGAATACAAGTCATTACCCAACTGATAAATGGTCAAAGGATATGAAAAAACAGCTCTCAAATAAAATGATTAATATTCTTTATAACCATGAAAAAAATCCTCTAAATCATTATTATTTAGAGAAATGCTAATTAAAGCAACTCTGAGGTACCACCCCTTACCTATCAGACTGGCTACTATGACAGAAAAGGAAAATGACAAAGCTTGGAGGAGATATGGGAATGTTGGGAAATGAATGCACTGTTGGGGGAATTGTGAACTAATTTAATCATTCAGGAAAGCAATTTGGACCTATGTCCAAAGAGGTATAAAAGAGTATATACCCTTTGACACAGCAATACCATTGCTAGGTTTGTATCCCAAAGAGATAAAAATCCCCCCAAAAGGAGAAGGACCTATATGTACAAAAATATTTAAAGCAACTTTTTTAGGGGGACAAAGATTTGGAAAGTGAGGGGATACTATCAATTGTGGAATGGCTGAATAAATTATAGCATATGATTATAATAGAATATAAGAAATAACAAGAAGGAGGAGCTCAGAAAATCTTGGAAAGTTTTATACAAACTGAAGCAGAGTGAAATAAGAAGAACCAGTACATTGTACATGGTGACAGGAATGAATGCTTTACAGTGAATAATAGCTAATTTGAACAAGATGATGATCCAAAACTATTCTAAAGGACTCAAGATAAAAAATGCCATTGACTTACAGAGAAAAAGAACTGAGTCTGAATCCAGAACAAAGCAAACCTTTTTTCACTTTCTTAATTTTTTTCTCTTTCCACAAAAGGATTAATATGGAAAAAAAAACATTTTACATAATTACACATGTAAAATCTATGTGCTTGCTTACCATCTCAAAGGGAGTGGGGAGATGGGGGGGAGGGAGGGAGAAAACTCACAACTCAATATTCTTTGAAAAATGTTGGAAACTGTTTTTACATGTAATTGGGGGAAAATCCATTAGTAAATGATAAGCACAGAATCTTGTATTTACTACATCTTTCAGCCAATTGTGGGATGGTAAAGATGTGGCCAGCTATGGAATATCACTTGTAAAAGCTTGCTTGTTCTCTAATACCCTCATTAAGATGCCCTTGATACATTTGTGGATTATTCTCATAAAATTTTAATATCGATGGGAAAGTAGAGCATAGAGGTTATTAGTTATTCATGTTATCTCAGTGCCCCACCTCCTTTTATTTTTTTGGATCCAAGATTTGTCCATTCCCCCTATGCCTGGGAGTATCTTTTCCTATGCTAGATACTGTTACTCTATCCTTTCATGTCATCACAATTGTGTTATCTCCAACATGGGTCTCTACTGTATAAATTTGGTGAGGTTCAGTCAACTGTTTCTTGTTTTATGTTCACCTTGTTGTCAATTCTATCTTTTCTGCCTTTTCCATAAACACTTCTAGGACTGTGATAGTAGAGTTCAAGGTGGCGACTCTACTGTCTATAATGGTAAAAATAATTTGGTTTAGAAATCTTTGCAAATGTTTCCATATTTCATTTTTTGGGTCCTTATTCCAGCTTCACCCTTTAGGTCCTTGGGATGATTTCATGCAGTTGGGCATATTGACAATTTTATTTAATTTTAGATTACCATTCATTCCTTCTCTCTGTTTGATGAGACAATAATGCTCAATACTTCCCATTCTTATAACCATGAAATTTTATAAATGAATTTACATTTTAAAAATGTAAACACACACACACACACATATATTTAAACCCTTACCTTTCATCTTGGAGTCAATACTGTGTATTGGCTCCAAGGCAGAAGAGTAGTACGGGCTAGGCAATGGGAGTCAAGTGACTTGCCCAGGGTCACACAGTTGGGAAGTGTCTGAGGCCAGATTTGAACCTAGGACCTCCTATCTCTAGGCCTGACTCTCGATCCACTGAGCCACCCAGCTGCCCCCTATATTTATATTTTAAACAAAAATTGCCCCTTTTCTTGGCCAATAAGTTGATCATTTACTGACTAAAATGGTTTAAAGGTTTTTTTTTGTCTCCTCATTATGACAATTGATTTACAATGGTTGAACTTCTATATGAATTTATTATAATCAGTCAGTCAAAAACATCTTGTAAGTACCCACTCTGTGCCAGGCTCTGTGCTAAGTGCTGGGGATACAAAGAAAAGCAAAAGAAAGTCCCTGCTCTCAGGGAACTCAGTCTAATGGAAGAGACAACATGCAATTAATTATATTTAAATAAGCTCTGTAAATGATAAATTGGAAATCGAGGGAAGGCACTAGAATTATGGTGCTTCTTCAAGAAGGTAGAATTTTAGCTAGGACTTGAAGGGAATCAGGAGGTAGAGATGGGGAAGGAGAACATTCTAGGCATGAAGGAAATCAGGGCAAATGCTCAGAACTGGGAGATGGAATGTTTTGTATTTCCTTTACTCCACCCATAGACAATTTTGGACATTAAAAATTTGCTTAAATAGGTTAGATCACAAGGGCGTTGATTACACATCATATCCTTTTTTCCTTTTCCTTTTAGGTTTGTATTTATTTTTGTCTTTTCTCTAACAAGTTTACATAGACAGTTGAGTCAATATTGATTCCTAGCTAAGTAATGAGCCATTTCCCATCATGATATTATCAGTTTGTTTTTGTGCTGTCATCTGGTGCTTGCCATGTCCAGAGCATTCTGGTACTAAGAATACAAAGACAAAACCAAAACATTCTTTCTCTGAAGGAGTTGCTATTTTTCTTCAGAAGTGATGCATTTAAGGCAAGGATCCATGATTGAGTTTGATCTAAGGAAATTAAGTCAGAGTTGTTATAGAGAGTTGCCTGAGACTCAGAGAAGTACCATGACTTGCTCTTGGTAACACAGTGTCATAGATGTCACAGATAAGACTACACTCTGTGGGTCATAATGTATATGAAAATAAGTCAAGATAAGGTAATTTGACAAGGGAAAAACCCATTAACAACTGGGGTATCAGGGAAGGCTATAGGGAAGAGAGAGAGCTTGAGATGATGAAGACAGGATTCTAGTACACAAAGATGGGAAGTACAAATGCAGGAGGACAAGCGATGGGATGTTGAACTCAGGGAATCTCTACTTTTATCCACATCACCTGGAATGTGAAATTGTGAAGTAATCTGAAACAAGGCAAGAAAGATAGCTAGAAAACAGTGTATGGAAGGCCTTAAAATGTCAGGCTGAGTTTGTATTCATCCTAGAGGCAAGAGAGAACTAATGAAGAATTTTGAATAGATTGACATTTTCAGACCTGAGCCGTAGGAAGATTATTTTGAGGATAACATAGAGGATTTATTGGCAAGGGAAGAGACCAGAGGCAAGGATTCCAGTTAAAGGGTTGTTACAATAATCCAAGAAGAGTGGATAAAGGTTCAAATTAGGGTGATTTCTGTGTAAGTGAAGAGAAGACAATTTAAAGAGATATTACAGAGACAGTGTTGATACGATTTGGGAGCTAATTAGATATAGAGGTGAGAGAGAAAGAAGACTCAAGGATGACTTTAGGATTCAAATTTAGTGTCTAGGAGGGTAGTAGAACCTTCACTTGTATGAGGAGAGAGAAGACTGAAAAGAGGAGAAATGAAAACAATAACCGTAGTTATTGTATAATACAGGCATCCAAGGGCTGAGTTACAAAGGTGAATAGTCATAGATCAGAAATATAGTATTATTTGGGTTCCTGATAAGAAGGAACAGGAAAGAAAAGGCCATGGAGCTTAGACAGCTTCTTAAACAGCTTGAACTGAGCTTCTTTTGAAGACAGTTAGGAAGCTTCAGCTGTGAAAGTAGATCTTGTAAATGGGAGGAAATGTACTAGAGGAGTTGATCACCATGAAGAGAGCCTCATACAGTTGGGATGGGAGGAAGTCAGTGATGAGGTGACTGTTACTTCCTACTAAGGAAGGGTAAGGGGAAGATGTTAGGGGTCTAATGGGTCTTTGGATGGAAAAATACATTTCACATGACTGAATATGCTGGATTCAAGGTCATACTGGACTTTCCTCTCCAGTACAACATGACCACAGATAGGACACCTGTGAATTTATTTCAGGATAAGTGGGCACACTGCTATTCACGTTTCCCTGGGCTAATTCACTGCAAGTATCCATAACCATGCCTTTCCCAAATAATCTAGGAGAACATTTGTATTTGATGCAAATTAATGACTCTGTCATGAGTCTCTCCCCTCAGTGGGGTTGTAGCCTGGCTTAAATATGATAGTAAAAAGTCTTTTTGACCTCATAGAGATACCCCTTTATAGTGTCCACTATGTCTACCTGATAAGCATCAGGGCCACAATGCTCCCTACATTTTGACTTCCTAGACTTCCAAAGAATTTATCTGTTTGGGATTCTCTGATCCAGGCAAGGTCACCTGCTTGCCTTTTTCCTTGAGTATCTGTGACCTAGGTAGACATTTTCTTTGAGGTCAGAAGTAGCTCAAAAATAGCCCAGGAAGTACCTTTCTATCAAGCCAACCTTCCTATAGAAAGTGGAGAATCTCAAATTGTAAACATTTATAAACTAAATATAATTGATTTGGGTACTCTGGGGAGTCTTCTGCCTACCCATAGCTATATCTAGATACAGGTCCATTGACTTTCAACACTCTATCAGCCAGGAATTTACAACTTTCAAGTTCTCGGAAGGTCTCTTTAGTGAGTGCATCTAGTTTTTTTGCAGGTTGGATACAATTTCTGACTTGGCCTCCAGTGTCCTTAGGGGCTCCTGCTAGAGAAATATTAGTATGGTTGGCTGCTCAGCCTTCATAGGTGTCTTGGGAATACTAAAAAAATTAGGCTCTGATCATATGATAGGAGCAATATTTCCAAGGGTCCTATTTATATAGGTTAAGCTACTTTTTCCTAAGGCCCTATCCATGAAAGTTAGATTTTTCTAAACTTTAAAATGTACTGAAAACAGCATGACAATATAAGAAAGCCAAACTCAGCTGAATCAATGTGGTGTACACACTGAATATCCCTGTTTACTATCCTTCCTTTACTAGGCTAAGTAAATGTTCTTTTGTTGACTATTAGATCTTCTCTAAGTGTTTTATTTTATTCCAAAATTAAACTTAGGGACCAGATTGGCCTGGTCAGCCTTGGCCCATGACAGTGGGTTATAAGATGATTTTCAGGGCAGAGGAGGTTAATAATTATAATTACTCAAGAGCAGAGGAAATGAAGGCAAGGGGAGGGGATCGGAGAAGATCAAATAGAATTTGAAATCAAGTTTATAATGTTTCAGGATATATTAAAGGGTACAGATACTCAAGAAAAAAGACAAGCAGGTGACCTTGCCTGGATCAGAAAATCCCAAACTGATAAATTCTTTGGAAGTCTAAGAAGTCAAAATGTAGGGAGCATTGTGGCCCTGATGCTTATCTGAATCCAAGTGCTTTGGTTCCAGGTAAAGTACTCTTTTTTAAAAAAAAATTATAATGCACTATATTTAATTTTACAGATTGAGAGTGTGACCCAATCCACTTAATAAGGTTTAAAGTAGGAGAATTTTTTTTAAACTGGTCTTGAAAATTTTTCCTTATATAATGTGTGGTCATTCTTATTGAGATCACATCGAGATGACTGATGATATTTCCTAAATGGAATACAACCCGTTGGATGCTTGATAGCTTACTTAGGACATTTCATCCAGAAAAGAATTTGTTAAATAACCACTATGTCAACCAGTCAGTTCGGTAATTAATATTTATTAAGCTCCTGTTATATACCAGGTACTGTCCTATTATGAACTTTAAAACTACTCCATCCTACTCAGACCATACTTTAGAAGATTTGATTTAGCTATTTCCTGATTGTAACAATGGAGATACTTGGTCTAACAGAATCAGGAATGTCTTGGGAACTTTACATTGCTCCACCCTACTTAGTCTAACAAGGTCAGGAATGTCTGCACCCATACTTAAGGATTAAGTATCTAGGATGATGGCCTTTGATAGACATGTGTAGAAACAGCTGACAGACCCCTGGTCTGTCCTAAGTCAAACTAAGCTACCATTGGTACAGATAAGGCACAGGGAAGTGATGTAAAACTGTCTATATAGGGTGTGTCACTTCCTCTCTTCACTCTCTTTCCCTGGAGAGGTGGATCTGGCTGATCACTTTCTGTGAGCAGCCTGGGCACCAGTTTGATCCTGGAACTTGAGCCTGGAGGAGCTCACTCAGACAGCTTCCTTGAGACAGTCTCATGGTGAGTGATCAGACTGACTTCCTTTTCCCTTGGGCTCAGGGGAGGCCCCTTTGGCTAAGGCCTTTAACTCCTGCCTGGCTCAGTCTGAGCCAGAGTAGTTTAAATTAACCCTTTGCCCTCTCTCTCTATTCTCCTTAATTCCTTCTCTCTATATTAGTTAAAATCACCATAATTTCCAGCTGTCTTGGGTATTTTATTATTTGGGATATCCCATGGTGACTAATAATTAATTTAGATATTAAGTCACAACTATAAAATTATCCTTACACTATTATGTATCAGGCACTAAAATTAAGAGAGTTTAAGAGATACTTCCTGTAGAATCTGGGGTTTTGGTTAGAACTGGAAGGAAGCCAGGAGGCACAGATAAGGAGGGAGGCATTACAGGTATGGGGTAGTCAGGGAAAATGTCCAGAGCTAAGAGATAAAGTATCAGAAGGCATTATGGTATGCAAGTGGGGATACAAAGACAAACACTGGAAAGTCTCCCAGCTATCAAAAACTTTACATTTTTTTTGGATTAATTTAAGAGTTTTAGGATCAGAGATGATTGAGACTTGGTTGATATGTATATGAACTCTACAGCCTGAATTATCCTACAAAAGCAGAAGAGGAATAGACTCTAGAGAACCAGAGAGTGCTGCATGGACTTGGGCCCCTGATCATAGAGAAGCCTGCTTATTCAGTCTCATCTCCAGTGATGGCACCTGGGAAGACAGTAGTTGATCAGTGAGGACATTTTGGAGGATGTGTCATGACCTCAGTATATAATGGAACCCTAGGTCCTGACAGATGGTAGCATAAGGGCAGCAGTGGACTAGAAAAGCCTGTGCTCACCATTGTCACTTAGGAGTTCTGCAAATCACACAGAGTAAGTATTATATACATGCAGAAAGTGGGAGAAATAGAAATGGAGATGGACATCCAGACAGACACAAGATAGTTGCACACTGGGAGAGACAAAGAGAACTGACAGGGAAATGAAAAAGGAAGAAAATTTCTTTAGCTTTAAAAGGCACAGAATATTTTTTCACTGGTAAGCCCTGAAAATCAGGAGCAAGAAGGTCATTAAAAGCCTGCAAATGTGATGAGGATGAAGAGGAGAAAACCTCACATATCCCAAAAGTTCCATTTCCCCAGAAGTCACAGCCAATTCATATTCAGGCCAATTGTTTCTCAGGTCTTCATCTCTTTGCCAACACACAGAGAAATCTTCCCTGTAATGGGAGGGCTGTCAACAGCCATTTAGTCAAAATAGAAAGTGGGTGAATGTTGAAGAGGCACATAAATGGTTTTCCCACCTACATCAGTAATCAGAAAGGCCATTGCAGAGAACGAGGAGGGAAAAATCAGCTTATATGAATTGTCAGGGGAATCATTTAGCTATGTTAGTACTGACCTTTTCATACAAGGGACAGAGCAGAAAAAGGGATCTGAGTTTGTTCTTAGTCACTGAAACCAAACATTTCTCCCTCTTTTCTAAGGTTAATCCAAGGCTTTTCCTCAGTGAAGCTTTCTGGGGGAAGCTGGAGGTGGTGACTTGGGTTATTACATTCAGCCCATAAAGATCCTTTCCTTGTCACTACTAATGTGTTTCCTCAGTGAAATTGATTTAGCCAAGATGGCAGGCTCCAGGTTGAAGTTCAATTGGAATGTTATTAAAGAGGTGTGTGTGTGTGTGTGTGTGTGTGTGTGTGTGTGTGTGTGTGTGTGTGTAATGATAGTTGAAAGGCTTTGTAGATCATCTAGTTTAGGGGTTCTTTACCTGGGGTTCATGAACTTGCTTTGTTAAAAAGGATCTTATAACTATATTCTGATATAATTGGTTTTCCTTGTAAGCCTATATATTTAATTTCATTTATTTAAAAATGTTATTTTGAAAAGAAGTTCATGGGCTTCACCAACATTTCAAAAGGATTTTATGACATAAAAAAGGCAAAGAACTTGTGATCTAGTCTGGCTCTCTCATTTTACATATGAGGAAACCGAAGCCGGGTTTCTGAGGCTGATGGGACCCTCAAATTCCCAGGCTTTTTCTCTACCCCCCAAATTAGAATTGTGCTGTGGTTATGATCTTTTAGTGAAGACTTTCTTTCCCCTTTCTGTCTCCTGCCCACTGTGCTGTAACCAGCAGAACACAGGAGGGGCTTTGTCTCAGGATGCTGTTGGGGTGGGATGCCCTATTAGGTTGGAGGGTACACTTTCTTGAACTTTGCATTCTGAGACCATGCCAAGTAGCCCTCTTCTTGGAACATCCAGGCTTTGAAAGGATACACTGTGAAACAAGTCATCTCCTGGCCCATCTTTACTTCCATCTGGTCAAATTTTCCTCTGTATTAGTGCAACCCTTTACCTGACTCACTCAACTGACTTTAGCCCAGCCATGATTATTCTCATAAATGACTCTGCCTGAATGTCTGAAATGAAATGGCTGAATTCTAGCTCTTCCCTTTTTGTTTTCAGAATTAGGGAAATCTTTTGGCTTTTAATGACTCTCCTTCCTCCCTCTCTTACAATAGCTCAGCAGAGGAGAGTAAGAGAAAGAGAGGGAGAGGGAGGTGTGGGCCCAAAGAGTGACAGAGACAATATTGGATGTGAAGAAGATCAATTAAGCATGTCAAGCTGATTTGCAAAATTGATTAAATTAGGAAAATCTCCCAAGCCAGGAGGGAATATGATTCATTAGGGGCCATTTAACAGTAGACCAGACTATGGGGGTGGTCACCTGCCCCCTCTGTTAATTGATCAGACCTCTTAGTTTCTTTTGTTTTCCAAGTTTGGGGCAGGAGCTGAAGGATCATAGATGCCCAAGAGGAGGGCCTCTGGTGAGTTTCCTTAGCACTCATGCCATCGCTCACTATAGTTTAGCATCAAATATCAAGTTTTAAAAGGACAATGAAAGGCAGTGCTCTGTAAGCAGTAGAGTGGTTCAGAGCAGACATGAACACATTAACAGTTGAAACAAAAAAGAAAGAACAGCCTACTCTAGTATGAGATCATTGCCACTCCATTTGGGGGACTTCTATTTCCTCCTTGTCTCCTCTCAAGCTTTTGGGAGGACTAAGTGATTAACTGGAAAGCATTTGTTGCCATAAAACATCATTGAACGCCCTGAAGGAATGAGTGCTGGAGCTAATGCCCTTGGGAATCTGCTGGAGCTGGGGTGCTAGCTCACAATTCCATGCCATCTTTAAATCTAGAATATTATGATCTTATGTATAATGATGGATAAAATCCATAGCTTTGTTTATTTAGCTGCATGCTATAATTTGGACTACGAACATCTTTCATTTGGATGGATAGTTAGATCAGACTCATCTCTGTGGCTAGGATATTCTGCTTGGGACTTGCTATAAAGTAGAACAATGCTTCCTGAAAATAAGAACGATTTATCATTTATATTAGGAGTACTGAACCTTTTTTTGTCATCAACCTTTCTGGCAATCTGGTGAATTCTATAGACCCCTTCTCAGAATAATGTACCATATTGAAACAAAGATATGACTTCCCTTGATACAGTTTCATAGACATTCTGAAATCTGTCCATATATCCCTGATTAAGATCCATAATCTATAGGTAATCCCTCTGATTTATTCTTTTATTATATCTTCCTCATGACAATGGCAGTCTCTATGGCAAATATAAATCACCGAGTTTTATGCCTTGCCTAATATTGGTTATAACAATAATAACTGACATTTATATAGTGTTTTAAGATTTACAAAGAATTTTGCATATATTATTTAATTTGGTTCTCATAAGAGTCCTGTGAGGTAGATGCTGTTATTATGCCAATTTTATAGATGAGGGAAATTGAGATGGAGAGGTTAAATGATTTGTTCAGCTATCAAGCATCCGAGTCAAGATTCAAACTCAAGTCTTCTTAACTCCAAAACTGGCACTGTTCACTACTCTATCTGGCTGCCTCCGTGTGTGTATGTGTGTGTATGTATATACAGATTTTTTCCACCTTTTGTTTGTTGTCTGTCAGTTCATCCTTGAATGCTCTCAGGAAAACTTTAATCAGTTGACTCTCTCGTCAAGTTTTCTTTAAACTAATTTTACCCATCACTTTGTCTTAGGAAAGGGTATGGCTTTATAATCTTCTATGATCATTTTCTGCACGATTTTCCAAATGAATTTACATTCTAAACTTCGGCTGCCCTTGGCTGACACATCTCCTCTTGACAATTTTAGGCTCTTTTGGTATCTTCAATATAGTAATTGATTTACATTGTTTAAAATTCCATGTGGATCCCTTGTAATTAGTGCCTATGTTCTTTCTCCCATCCATATAACATTTTTGGGCATCAATAACTTGTTTAAATTTGTTGGACTAGAAGTGTTTTCATTGTAAGCTATAGCTTTTCCTTGTTTTTATTCTTTCTTCAAGTTTTGAACTAATTGTGATCTTTGATCTAATAAATCAGTGGTCTGATTGTAGGTAGGCAGCTGTTTCAGAGTTGACTCACATCAATAATAGCCAGTCATTTCCTGTCTCTTATAACATAATCAATTTCATTTTTTGTGATGTTATTCTATGTTCATCTTTTCAAAGAGATTTTTCATGATGTATAGGCATGAAGCTTCTGTGTATTCTAAGTCTTTGGCATCTGTCTGCATTGAAATCACTGAGTATCTAAGTATATATCAATTTAATTTGGAGGATTTCATTAACTTCTATGAAAATTTTGATAATTTGCCTAACCATATGCATTTAGTAACCAAGACTAGTAAAAGAAGTTTATATTTTATGTGATTTCTAAAACAAATATGATCCTGAAGAGACACCATCATGGAGGAGGAGATTCTGGAAAAAAGTAAAAGAGAAGGGCTATGGTTCTAAGGGGAAAGTTTATGGAGGAACATCCTTGATGCCTTGCATAGAGGTGGAAGAAACTTAACAACTCCAGACCTCATAGGAGTGAAATACATTTTCATTCATAGGATCTCCCAGGGGTCTAGCTTGGGACAGCTTCATTAATACTACTGCCCTGGGGAACTTCTTTATAAAGGAAGTTCTTTACCCTCCTAACCAAGGTTCCACTGTCCTGATTTGTCTAATAACCACTGATCTCCACAGTCTTATATTTTATTACTCTCTTACGTAAGTCCAATGTTCCAATGAAACTATTTTACTTACTGTCTAATCACACAGACCTTGAGCTATCCCTCTTTCCCTTTGCTAGGTAGTGTTGTTCCTTCCTTTTCCTTTTGTTCCCTCTAGCCAAATCCTTGCCTATCAAGGTCCAAATTCAAAGTTCCTTCTTTTCTGTGAAGCCTTCTAAGACCACGTTAGCCCAGGATTGCATCTGCCTCTTCTGACCTCCCAGAATGTTTATTGTCTGGACTTTTGGGTGGGTAAATTAATCATATATTGCCTTAGGATATTTACTATGTTGTCCATCCTTAGTTAACTTGAATTGTTATTTAGCTTTTCCCCTGTTTGTCCTCTATCTCTGCTCTATCACAGAATTGTGGAATTAGAAGGGGCCTCACAGGCCAGCTGGTCTAAATTGTACGTGGCCAAGAATGTCTATTATAACATGTTGCATCAGTATGGAAACGCAGGACCTTAGGCAGCCTGGTGGCCACTGGCTCCTTAGGGCTTACCATATTGAAGCCAGATGTAGTATAGACAGATAGTTGGTTTTAGCCCTACCACAGTACAGAATTCCTCAACCAAGGGATCCCAAAACCTCAGTCTTTTATCCTATTACCTGAAATTTCTTTGCTTTGAACTAATTGCATCCTATGAAATAATTAGTAAAAGTAAATATATTGATGGGAGCCTATGAATTATAATTAGTTTTGAATGAATATATACCCATAGAAGACTATGAAACTGAGGTGGCTTTTCTTGAGGGCCCTTGTGCAAGACAAATTGCCAGAGGTGCTACAGTAGGAAGGAGGGAGAACATGAAAGTTGTGAAAATATTTTTTGAAGGATCTTGGTGGTAAGGAGGAGAAGATAAACTATCCCCAGATATCTGCATACCTTGGTCTTCCCTGGAAATTCAACTTCTTCAGTAGGGCGAGGGAATTACTTTTTGCTCCAGATTTTTGCCAGTTCCTTGTGACTATTGAATGATCATAGTTCTTCTGTTTCCAAAGCCAATGGTTCTGTCTTCAGAGTAAATAATGGATATTTTATCCCAAGAACTTCTCTTAGTTCCTTATCTTATACACTACTCTAACTTGATGGTGTCCCAAGAGATAGAGGAATATAATGCTACCTTTAATTAGATAGTGACTTGGAATGTGCCTTGGAAATCACATTGGAATGTGACTTGAATGTCAGTTCAGTTTCATCTCTCTTCAATGGTCACTAGGACCATAAGATTTTGAACAGGCATGATTAGAACAGTTATTTAGGAAAATTATCATCAATTCAGTAACATATGAATAAAGCTAACCCTCGGTTCCCTAATTATTCCAATCTACAGTAAATACTTATTGAATTAAATGAGTTTTTTTAATAAATGTATATGACTGGGGGCAGCTGGGTGGCTCAGTGGATTGAGAGTCAGGCTTGGAGATGGGAAGTCCTAGGTTTAAATCTGGCCTCAGACACTTCCCAGCTGTGTGACCCTGGGCAAGTCACTTGACCCCCATTGCCTAGCCCTTACCACTCTTCTGCCTTGGAGCCAATACACAGTATTGACTCCAATATGGAAGGTAAGGGTTTAAAAAAATAAATGTGTATGACATTTATAATATATTTTGTGTAGATAAAAGGGAGGGTATAGACTAGAGAAACCAGAATTCTGTATGGGGGCAATTAGGAACCTGAGAAGGAATCTATAAAATGAAGAATTTGGCATAGGTGCCTTATACAATTCTTAACAGCCCCAGAAATATGGTCATCTACTGATAAGATATAATTAGATATGTATTTCTTCTCATCCTCTGTAATTGGTAGCCATGATACCCAGAAGAACTGAAGACCAAAATACAGACAGGAATGGAGCCTAGTTAATGATTCAGGCCAGTCATGGCAACAGAAGTGGAGAAGAAGAAGGAAATTTGGAAGATGTGGCAAGAATAAGGATTTGAAAGCACTCAGTGAATACATGCATGCTAGTGATAAGAAAGAAAGAGGTAAATCAAAGAGGGCTTTAAGACCTTGAACCCAGGGGTGATAAGGAGAATGTTGGGGCCATTGACAGGAATAGTTAAAGTTGGGGAAAGGAGCAGAATTGAGACCGAAGGGGAGAAGAAGAGGTGAACACTACAGATCAGGAAATAATAAAATGGAACCAAAATTCAGACCAAGTGGGAAAACTCCCTGAATTACTGACTTTGGAATCTGTGGATTAGCCTGCTCCTTTCATTTCAACTCAAAACCCAAGAACATTGGCTTTGATTTTTTGACTCTACAGCTGAAAAGGGCTAAAGTATGACAAGGTCCAACCTTTTCATTTGACATGAAAAATATTAGTCCCAGAGGGATGAGGTGACTTGTGTGACGTCACAGGGTGTAACTAGAATCCAGCTCTCCTGATTTTTCAGCACCATGTGCTCTCTACTGTTTAATAAACATATATTAAGTGCCAAATATGTGTCAAGTGTTTTGCAAAGGGCTGGAGATACAAATAAGAAGAGACAGTCTTTGCCCTCAATTAACTTATAGTCTAATGGGAGAAAAAAACATAAAACGAAATGGAAAAGGGGGGAGCAGGAGATATCCCATGCAGGCTCTGGTTGTTTTGTGGCGTTGAAGCCAAGCAAAGCAGCTGATGGAGAATGGAGTTACCAGGAAGATTTTGAGCCTCTATGAAAGGAAAGCTTTGGGACTATTCCAAGATCTGTTCATCTTTCTCTATACTGAAAAGTTTCTCATGGCAAAATCATGGCCTTGAAATGTTATTTATCCTTGCTAATGAGGACAGATATATATTTTTTCCTTTTCTAAATCAGTTTCTTCAGCTCTAATTTGTTTACACGGGGCCAGGGCGGTAGCTTCTGCCATGTTTGTGAAATATGAACAATTATTTCCCAATTACATCTCACCCAGAATACAACTGGAGATTTAGTAATGGACGCATTATAAAGATCACTGCATAGCCTCAGAGATGATGTTTTTGTATTGTCTTGTTTTTTTTCATAGCTGGCAAAACACTGTTTTGAGCTCTTCTTTTCTGAATACCCCAAAGTAATTTATTGATCACATGATATTCTAGTCTTGAATTCATTCAGTAACTACCATGTATAAGGTGAAAAGTGTTGTGGTTTAGTGGCTGTGGGTAGGGAGTAAGCTAGCCTTGGCCTCAGAAAGACTGGATTTCATGTCCTGGCTTTGACACACATTAGCTGTGTGACCTATGTTACATCTCTGTGGCACAGATGCTCCTCAAGACTAGGTGGTATAGAGGAGTTGCCATTCTTCATGGGCAGGAGATTCACTGTACTGATGGAATCATTATTTAAGGCATTGGGTAAGGTCCTGGATTGTATTCACTACAGTTCTTGCTTAATTTACACACCATCATCTCAATGTAAGGTTTACATCAGGCTGTGTTGGACTCAGCCAACTTCTCTGCCTCCCTTGCTGTGTTCAATCCAGGCAGGGTTCAAATCTATCCTAATTAACACCACCTACTACTTGCTTCTTCCCAAAGCAAGATTTTAGAGATGTAGCAACAATTTTAAAGCTCAAGCCTCCAAGGAGTGAAGAGGGACCTAGGAGAGGGGAAAAAACACCCTAGTTTGCTATGTAAATTCAGCACCTCTCTCTGGTCATTTTCTCTGTGCCCAGGCCCTTGAGATCTTATGTGGTCAGGTATGGAGATTGCATACTCTTTCCTTCTAACCCTGCCTATTAGAATCCATCTCACTTCCTCCCAGAAGCTTTCTCTGAACATCCCAGGCTCTCAGTGATCTCCCTTCTTGCTGGCACTCACTCATGGTGGTCATGCTATGTTCTCTCTCTCTCTCTCTCTCTCTCTCTCTCTCTCTCTCTCTCTCTCTCTCTCTCTCTCTCTCTCTCTCTGTCTCTCTCTCTCCTCTCTCTCTCTGTCTCTCTCTCTCTCCTCTCTCTCTGTCTCTCTCTGTCTCTCTGTCTCTCTTCTCTCTCTCTGTCTCTCCTCTCTGTCTCTCCTCTCTCTCTCTGTCTCTCTTCTCTGTCTCTCCTCTCTCTCTCTCTCTCTGTCCCTCTCTGTCTGTCTCTCTCTCTCTCTCTCTCTCTCTCTCTCTCTCTCTCTCTCTCTCTCTCTCTCTCTCACACACACACACACATACACAGAGTTTCTTGATTATGTTATGGATCAAGAGCTGAAGTGGTTGGGAGGTCTAGGCAAGAAGTGAACTCTGCAATCACTTTCTCTGATTATAATCTTTATGCTTTCAATTCTCTCTCTGCCTCACTCCTAAATCTATTCTTTGTCTTGATTATGACGCCCAGTCCCTCCATTCCTTCCAGTTTACTTACACCATCACTGTGGTCTCTTTTTCTTTCCTTCATGATTTTGACCCTATGGCTTACCAGTTTGATTATACCTTATGCTCCGCCCTTGATTCTCTCTCTCCCTTGTTCTATCTCTTGTCACAATTTGCCAAAGTCTAATTTGGGATTATTCTATTATCTGCCTTCTCTTGTCCTCCTCAGGTGTGACCGAATGCTGCTGTGGAAACTCAAGCAAAAGTACTGACAAATCTATGACAAGTTTGTTATCTCATTTCATTTGAGCCCTCATTGCTGTATGGAAATCCATCTACTCTTTGACTCTCTATCAGACTCCCCATGATAACTGTTTCAAACCTTTTCTTCTTTCTTCGAGCTTTCTATACCATTCCATTGACAGATATTCCTTCTCTTCCCTTCCCTCTAAAAGGAGGACTTTGCCTCCTGAGAAAATCTTATAGGAGCTACTTCTCTCCTATTTTGCACACTTTACATTATGCTTATCCTATTGCATTTCTCCAGTTTCTAAAGAAGAGGCAGCTCTTCTCTTCACTGAATCCCACTCTTTAACATTTGCCCTTGACTCCATCCCTTCCCATATTCACTTAGACTAGAGCTTTCTCAACTAATAATCCTCCATCTCTTCTTCAATTTCTCCTTATTTATTGGCTCTTTCTCTGCTGGATAAAAACCTCCACATGCCTCCCACCATGTGTAAAAAGTCTGGACCCTGGCAGTTATGGACTTTGTAGCCCTTTGCAGTCTAATTGGTGATTCCATTGCTGGATTAAAACTGCCCACTTCAAGGTTACTGTTGTTCTCTAAACTGAAAAATAAGATGACTGTTGACCTTGTACATATGATTCCCATTTTCTGGGATATACTCCCTTTTGCCTCCACCTCAAGCTATGCTTGTAGAACCAAACTCAAAGCAAAGTGGACAACAAAGTACTTAGATAGACTCAGATTTTCATCCTGTTCCCTTTCCCAATGATCATCTCCCTGATACCCAGCTGGGATTCAAGTTCAAATCCTTACATTTCAAATCCAAGGTTCTTTCCATTACCATTAATTCCCTTCCTTTCTCTGGAGCATGATTTCTTCATAAATTATAAACCATGAGAATAAAATCCACTAAGTGACCTCTAAGTTTCCTGCCCCACTCTCACATTTTTTATTCTAGAGTCTCTGCTTCAGTATCCAGTCAAGGTTCTGGGGTCCTTCCTCTCCCCATATGAATGAAATCAGTATTCCATAGGCAGGATGGCTTAGTGAAGAGGACACTGGGTATATAGACTTAGGAAGACAGAATTCAGATCAACTTGGGATAATTATTAGTTGTGTGACCCATAGCCAGTCTCTTAGCCTTTCTGTGATCTATAATCTCTGGGGATCAATGATAATATGATCTCTTGGGAGCCATATTGCATTGAGTTTCTTGTTCTCAAGTTTGGACAAAAGAACAACAAACCTAGAAGGGAGAATCTTTCGGAGCATAGGGTGATTTAGAAAGGTTATTGGAACTCATGCTTCCCAGCTTGGCAGGGAGGAAGAAAAGAGGGGACTTGGTGATGCACATTATTCTGTAATTCAAGTGGATTGAGATGATTTCAAAGTCAGTCTAGATTTCCTTGAAGGAAAGCTAGGTAGGGAGAAGAGAGGAAGGAGGAAAATTACCAACTCTGGAGGGAAAAGGAAGGAGACAATCATGTCAGTTACTCAAGCAGCAGTGACAGATTGGGTTTTTGGGTGATACATTTTTAAAAAGTCCATTTTCAAGTCCTGGGCAGCACACACTACTAGAGTTGGCATTCCCACTGAAAACTCAGAGAATGAGACAGTTCTGTTCAAAGAAAATCCTGGTTTAGCCTTTGCCCTGATCAGTTAAAGGCAAACTCAAGAAACAAGACAAAAATGAGTTATTAGCAACACTAAAGTATAAAGCAGAACTTAAATGGTCTACTACTTTTATAGACAAGTATAAAACAGTTTACATAGAAGGACAAGAACCCTAATTGGTTGACTTCTCAATAAGGAGGTGAGATTAGTGTCACCCCAGTTTCTCCCTATTACAGCATCATTGAGAGTTGGAATTAGCACTAAAGAAATAAAATGACTTCTCAGGAGTTGGGATTAGCCCTCAGGAGATGGGATTACTCCTGGGGACACAATCTGCTCCTGAAGGCTGGCTGAGAACCATACTCAAAAGTTGAGCAAGATTAAAACATGGACATCACTGACTCTGTCCCAATCATTGACTTTGTAATACTTCTATCCTGTGCTCTAACTAGCAATTTAGGCACCCAGGGCATGTCTTCTTGTAGCTCTAATTATTCTTGCTAGCTATATGCTATGTTTAATTGTTTTCTTTAGAGCCAAAGGAGTGCAAGCACTGTCAATATTTGATGAGATTTTGTGCCTTCAGGAAAACTCCAGTTACTCTACCTTAGATATGACAGCTCTATCTTTTGCCTTTGTACATTTATGCAAACCATTCATTGTGCCTACAATGTACTTCCTTCTCACCCCCACCCATCAGAAATACCTAGCTTTCTTTAAGGATCAGTTCAGGTAGAGCCTCCTCTGTGAAGCCTTTCTACACCACTGTATAGTGTTTAATGTGCTCTCCTTCCTTAATTTTCCTTGTACTTATTCATTTCTGCTCTGGGTACATGTTCACTTCCTCTTCCTCTTCCTCAGCCTCCAAGCTAGGAAGCAGAAGCTGCTTGAGGGCAGGCACTATTTTATTTTTGTCTTTGAATCAGCAAGACTTCGAATACAGCAGGTGCTTTGTAAATCTTTGTTGAACTGAATATAACTGCATAACTCCAGAGTGGAAAATCAAGGCCAGCAGGTAGGTTAATAGTGAGGCAGTCACAGGAGAGCTTAATACAAGGAAGGATTTTCTTATACTTGGAGCTGATTGTTGTGGTGAATTTTTTATCACTGGAAGTAAAGCAAGCCCAAATCTGGATGATGGGCCATTTATTAGAGATCTTCTAGGTGTATTTCTGGTGCATTGGTTAGGAAGATGGACAAGATGATTTCTCAGGAATTGCTGAACTAGTGTGGCCCAAGGGAAAGGACTCTAGATTTCAAGGCAAAGTATAAGAGATTAGCACTATACCTATGGTTTCAATGGCTTTGGACATTTTCAGGTGAGGAAACCTTCTACCAATCCATATCGGCACCTTTTCTGCAATTTACAGACTTGGACAGTTGTTTAAGGAACTGATAAGGGAAGTGACTAGCTCAGGGTCACATAGGCAACATGTGTCAGAGGCAGGACTTGAATTCAGATATGTTTGCTTCCAAGGTCAAATCTCTAGTCACTATACCATGAACCCTCAAAGGGCCTGAATTCAAATCCAAGCTCAGCTAATTACTATATATGTACCTTTGAGTAAGGCACTTAACCTGTGCACCTCAGTATACTTTTGTCTAAAATAAAGGGGTTGATGATCTGATGCCTCTAAGAATCTGTTCCATGTAAGGCTTCTTCAGAATTGTAAAAATGTATTCAAGTTGCAACCTGGAAGAAGTCTGTGTATCTCAAAAACTCCCCTCAAGATAACATTTAGGAAGTATTTCCATCTTCCAAACATGACTCCTGAATCTCCATGCAAATTAAGCATCTATTGAAAAGAAACAGACTTTTCTCCAGAGCCTAAGAGTAGCACCTAGGATACAAATTCTGACTAGAACTCAGGTCTTTCCCTTAAATTCCCTGTCCAAAGCCTCAAAACATCTAACCTCCTTAAATTTGCACTAGAAGGATTTGTCTCTTGATTAGTCAGATCTTGGCAATTGGCTTCAACTCTACCAATACTAAGGGATTACAGGGTCAGTAGTCTCTCATAAAATAGAATACATATAGGGCTGGCTTAACAGAATTTGCTAAAGAGGAAAAAAAAAACATTTTTTCCCTACCATTTGACTCTTGCATTTGCTGATGCATTGTCTAATAATTTATCTTTGGACCACTCAATTGGTGTCCTTTTGCAGATATGGTACTGTCTGTTAGGTAAATCTGCTTTTCAGGGATCCATCAAATTATATTCATAATCCATCTTTCCTTCCTTCCCTCTTTACTAGTACTCTCTCTCTCTCTCTCTCTCTCTCTCTCTCTCTCTCTCTCTCTCTCTCTCTCTCTCTCTCTCTCTCTCTCTCTCCATACACTAGGTTAGATAGCTGTTTTGGCTATACCGGACAAAGTCTCTTCATCTCTCCAATTTCCTTATCTTTCAAATGAGGAGGTTTGGCTTATGGAATTTCTTAGATGCCTTTGAGCTCTCATAGTATGTGACTGGTTGAAAATGCTCCAGGATTCCATTCTCCTTCCCCCAATTAAAATAAACTCTTGGAAGGGCTTTAGTTTCCATTTCTTCCAGAAAATAAAATGATTGAAATCTTTAAGGTGATGGATACTGGCACCAGATTAATTTGATTTGGGTTCTGGTTAGTTGAATTGTTACAGTTTTTTTTCCCCTGCAAAGACCCCGGGCATGGTTTTGAAAAGACTTGCCTGGGCTCCCCGAGTTTCCTAGAGGAGCTGTAGGTGTCAGTATAAACATGGGTTTGAGGTCAGGGGCTCCCAGAGCTGCCACTGGCAGCCATTGAGCTGTCCGTATTATTGAAGGCGCCTGCATTCAGATGTTCTGCATGCAAGGGACATTGTCTGCCGGGCTGTTGGAAGCATTGGCAGCAGAAGGTGACATCTGGTGACTAATGGACTCAGATGGGAGAGCGTTCCCACAGTTCCTTGGGCGGCAGCTGCTCCCCCCCTTCCCTCCTCCCCCATCCCCATCTTTCCTCCTCCCTCCCCCTCCACCCTCCACCCCAAGAGATACAGGCAAGCGAGAGGAGAGGCTCTGGAGGGAGAAATCAATAGCTCCTGATTTCAGAGGAGGTGAAACATGGCCTCCGCTGCAGACATTTCCCCAACCCGAGCTTCCTGTAAAATTAAGAGTCCGTCCAGCAAAGCACGCCTGTTTACTTTGTCTAGGCGTCTGGCCCAGCGTAAGCGCATCCACATGGATACCCAAAGGATGGGAATAGGGCTGTGGAGTAGGGATCAGAGTATGGGGCGGCAAGGATGGCCGAGCCAGACGAGGGGCTCCAGGGCGCTCAAATCCCTGTTGTAAGGGAGCCCACCCAGGCATGGAAAATGAAAGGGGGTGGGAGGAAGAAGGAAGCCAGCTAGCGGAGGGGGTTCTATAACCAAGGGGAAGTGGTAGGGGATGGAGCCAGGGCAGATACAGGGGGTGAGGCTATGGTTCCCAGGAGGATGGGGGGGGGGGGCTCTGAGGGCAGGAAGAATTTATTTACAAAAGCTAGAGTGGGGTGGGACAGCTCCCTTTAACTCTTTTTTCCCCCTTGCCAAACCCTTCTCTTCTGTCTTAGAATCAATACTGTATATTGGTTCCAAGGCAGAAGAGTGGTAAGGACTAGGCAATGGGGGTTAAGTAATTTGCTATGAAGGCTCTGAGGCTATATTTGAACCCAGGACTTCCCATCTCTATTATCTTGGCTCTCAATACACTGAGCCACCTAGCTGCAACAGCCTCCCCCCCACCCCAACTCTGCCAATGCAATAGTTTAGAAACAAACTCTTGTGTCTTAATTTGAATTTTTTTTTGAAGCTAGCATATATATGGCACCTTAAGGTTCGCGAAACACTTCACAAGGCATCTCTCATCTGAATTTCAAAATTGGTACTATTATTATCCTCATTTTACAGATGAGGAAACTGAGACAGAGAGGTTAAGTGGCTTGCATGGGGTCATATAGCTTAGAGAGTCTGAGGCAGAATTTGAACTCAAATCTTCCTGCACTACTCTAACCATTGTGCCACCTAACAGCTTTTAATTACATTTTTTTCAATGAACAAAAATATATTTTTTTCTCCTTCCTTATTTCCCATCTCCCACTGGCTATGAAGAAAGAAAACCAAAAAACCCTTGTATCAAAGCCACCTTTATTTGGAATCAATCCTGAAGGAGTGATATCAGGGACAAAGCTCTCAGAATCACATATATCAGAGCCAGAAGATTAGACGTTAGAGATTATCCAACACAACCTTCTACTTGGCAGGTAAGGAAACTGAAGGAAGATTGTGGAAAGGAAAAGACTTGCCCAAGATCATACAGTTAGAGTCTTGCCAAAAGCCATCCTGTTTTGCTTTCCAAAGCCAACAGCAGATAATCTACAGTATTTGCAGGTTGGAGAGGGGCAGTTTCCCCACGGGAGTCTTTTTGCAAATGAGTAGCTGTTTTGGGTCAAAGATCCTAATAAAAGACTAATGACAGTGAAATGAATGGTGAAGCAAGGTGGAGAGAAGGGGATTTAAGGAAGGAAGGAGGGGGTTGGCAGAGCCCACACACATTTCCTTCTCACCATTTACCATGCGTGCCTCCCTCGGTCTGTGATCTTTTGCACCGTCCGGGTCTCATTTTATTTTGTCTGCAGCCATACAGAATGTTGCAATTGGCCTCTGTCCACAGGATAATGCTTCCGCCCCGAGGCTTGACCTTGCAGTTTAGCTAACCAGGTGCAGAGGTTGTGGAGGGCTGGTGGCAGTAAAAACACTGCAGCCCCGAGAAGCTGCATTGCTATGATTAACCCATCGAGGCACCAGCCGAGGCTAAGCACATGCTCTTGGCTAGGCGCGGAGGAGGAGACTGGAAGCCTGGGTCATTCGCCTAAGGAGGTCGAGGTCTCATTGGGGAAATTGAATCGACATCAAGGAGTCCATTAGCGAAGTCGGGGCTGTCTGGAACGCAGCTAAACGGGGTGGCTTCCGACAATTAAAGAAGATGCAAGCAAGCAGGGAGGGGCTGTTAACCTTTGTGCCATGAACCCCATTGGCAGTGTCTGTTGAAGCCTGCCGACCCCTTCCCAGAATCCTACACTGAAATGCATAATCTATAAAATACACGATGTTACAAAGAAAATCAGTTTGGTTGGAATAGAGTCATCAAAATGTGGAAGAAAAACTCCTAAATCCATAGCCCCCAGCTTACGAACTCCTACCCTAAAGGAACCTTCCCTTCAGGTAAGTAGGAGGGAAGTGGACAGCTCCAAGGCTCTTCAGCCTTCACTGATGAATTATGTAGCAGCCATTTTAACAAATGGCCCACCGGGCAACTTTCGACATCTTGGAAACCTCAACCTACTTTGTTCCATAGTCTCCTTCCCCAGAAGGGCGTTGAGATTCCTGAGGACCCCGATGGGCCCTAGTAGAGCAAATCCCCAGGACCCCACTTCTCTGTAATCTCAGGGGTCTGAGAGAGCTGTCCAGCTCCCCCCTCCAGCCCACACCTCTCTCCTAGATTGTGGGTATTCGGTTCCTTCTCAATGAGAGGTCAAGTTTAGTCTTAAATGGCGAACCACCCCAGCATCTTGGCCAAGAAAACTCCAAACTGGGTCACAAAGGATCCCAGCTGAACAGCAACAATGCTTAGGGCACTGGCTAGGTTCTGCATACAAAACAGAATATGCCATAAATAACACCAAAGGGGGAAAACATACAGGTCAACACAGGTATGCCATCTCTCCTGTTAGATTGTGGACTCCTTGGAGGCAGAGATTTTCTTCTTCTTTTTTTTTTTAATTATTAAAAAACCCCTAACTTTCTGTCTTAGTTAACAACTCTTAAGACAGAAGGGCAAGGGCTAGGCAATCAGAATGAAGTGACTTACCCAGGGTCATACAGCTAGGAAATGTCTGAGATCAAATTTGAACCCAGGACCTCCAGGCATGACACTGGATCCACTGCCCCCAGGGACTGTCTTTTTACCTTCCTTTGTAACTTTAGCACTTAGACCAGTGCCTGACACTTAATCAGTGCATATTGACTAAAGACATCTGCCACAGGAGTCCAGATGTGGTCTGAACAATGATCTGGTAGTACTTTGGGACTCTTCCCCTCTCTATTTCTAGACATCATGCCTTGCTTAATTCAGCCTAAAATTGCATTAGCTTTTGTTGGAGGCAATGGCACAGTGTTGACTATCACTGGATTTTCTATCCACTTGAACCCCAGATCTTTTCCAGATCACTTTCTGTTGAATCAGATTGCTCTAATCTTGTATTTATACATTTGATTTCTTCAGCCCTAATGTAAGACTTTATTGGGACTATAATCTTGTCAATGTGAAAATGTTTTCCAGGTGTGTAGATTACAACCTATCAATGTTCCATAGGCCATTGTTGTTGCTGTGGTGGCTGTTGACTCATTTTTAGTTGTATTCAGGTGTTCAGAAAACCCATTTGTGGTTTTCTGGGCAAAGACACTGGAGTGGTTTGCTATTTTCTTCTTCAGTTTATTTAATAGATAAAGAAACTGAGGCAGACAAGATTAAGTGACTTGACTAGGGTCACTGGGCTAGTAAGTAAGGACAGATTTGAACTCACAAAGGCATCTTCTTGACTCTGGGCCCAGCACTTAGGGGTTCTCTATTAGAAAACCAAGTAGAGAAAGTGGGAACTGTTTCAAACTCTCCCACCTAGAAGAGGTGTGTGTGTGTGTGTGTGTGTGTGTGTGTGTGTGTGTGTGTGTAGCAGGTGGAGAGAGAGAAGGAGCCCTCTGAATCTCTAAAAGAGAAAAAAATGACTCTGGCAGAAATCAACAATAATATACTCTCCACCTATCTTCTTTCTCTATTCCCTTCTTCCCCTAGGATATTTTGAGGCTTGGAAAATCATATTAGATTTCTGATTGAAACCTCAAGTCTGTCCCAAAATGCAGGATAGGGTCCAGAAGTGGGGCCCCGAAGCTGTGGCAGATGGAACAAACCCTGTGTGCTGGCTAAGGCCCCCATCCCTCCTGTGGACACTATTTCCTGGTCTTCCTCTCTTGGCACACAGGCTACAATGGGGCCCTGACTTGATGAGGTCTGGGGCTGCCAGTTCTCTTGGTTGCAGCTGGTTGGCCGAATCCCCCTCCCCCTTTGCCACTTAAGTCTGAGCCCAGGCTGGGTATGATTCTCAGGAAGAAGTGGTTGAAAAATAAATTCTTACTGCATCAACTCATAGTGCTCAGAAAAGGCAGACCAGGCTAAGCCAAGCCAGGCCAGGCTGAGGGAGTGGTACCCAGAGAGGTCATGAAATTTCTCATCTGTTTGCATGAGAGCAGAGAAGAAAATAGAAACTCTACTTAATTCTGGTCTCCAACTATCTCAACTTACCTCAGGGGAATTGGACATGTTATTTGGGAGCCCCTACTCTTCTAACCATACAGTTCTCTCCCTTCCTATCTTCTCTTCCTCCCATATCCCCCCATCCTATACATTGAGGGAGTGTAGATGGCCCAATGGATAGAGCAGGGGTCCTGTAGTCAAGAAGACCTCAGATCAAATTTATCCTCAGTTACTTGCTAGTTGAGTGATCTTAAGCATGTCACTGAACTTCTTCTTGCCTCAATTTTCTTACCTGTAAAATGAGCAGGACAAGGAAAAACCACTCTAGTATTTTTGCTAAGAAAATCTCTAATGGAGCCATGAAGAGTCAGACACAGCTGAAACCACTGAACAACAATAACAAGTCATGAGATTGGAGATCCTTAGAGGAAATTTAGTCTAAACTCCCCCCTTGGCCAGAGAGGTCAAATTATTTGTCTTAGGCTACATAGGAATGATGTAGCAGAAATAGGATTTGAACTCAGGGTTGCCCTTCCAAAATCCAAAAAACCAACCACATACAAGATTTTAGAATTTCATCACCAGGAGAAATTTCTTAAGAGGTCCTCCTTGATTCTTAACATCCATCCATTCTGCTATAGTTCTTGCTTCTTTCCTATCCTTGGTGCAACAATGCTGTTATTTACTAAGGTTGGGGCTGGAAAAGAAAAGGATGGTAAAGCTCAAGATGTTCTCACTGAGATTACCCATGGCCTGAGCTACCTGCTTCATGTTGAGGCAGGGCTGGTGACAGGTAGAAGCAGTGAGGTGGTACAGGAGATAGGCTTGATCTGGAGACAGAAAGACCTGATTTCAAACCCTGCCTCCAAACACTTACCAGCTCTATGACCCTGGGTGAGTCACTGAACCTCTGCCTGCCTCAGTTTCCTCATCTATAGAATGGAGTCAATAATCACACCTACCTCCCAGTTAGTAGTTGTGAGGGTCAAATGAGATGATATTTGTAAATTTACAAATGGAAATTTTTAAAGTGCTTTTGCAAACCACTCAATGCTATATAAGTGCTAGTTATCATCATCATTATTCCTATTATTACATATAGTATATATATATATTACATATTGATATTTAAGACAAGAAATCACAGGTCAGAAAAGTTCACAGTGAGGAGTCTGGAATTCTCAAGTCTGAACTCTACTTGACAGCAGAGGGTTGCATAGAGGAACTAAGAGGCAAAGGTGTGTTGGCTTCCATCATGGAGAAGAGGACTTTAGAGACTAGGCTTCTAAAGAGGATAAAGAAAGATCTTAACAAAGGAGGAATTCAGGAGTTCATAGGATGACGTGGTCCACGTCTCTTATTTTACTGGGTCCCAGAAAGGTGAAGTGTCTTGCCCAAGATTATGCTGGGAGTAAGCAGATTGGAAAATTCAGGTCTAATAATATTTGTTTCTTTTCCCACCAGGTCATACATTTTCTGGGTCAAGGAAGACAAATTTCTTAGATAATGCAGGATTTATTTATTTGATATCAGACTTAAAAATGTGAAGGTTGTGGAGGTTGAGGCAAGATGTCTGTCAAAATTATATTGCCCAAAAGGAATTAATTCTTAGAGTTTAAACCAATTGATTAACAGACTTGATGCCAAATCAGTATTTTATGTTAATTGAAGAACAAGTGATTCAAAATAATAGATAATCTCCAAATCTTTTAAACATGACTTTGGAACTTTATATTCAACAAAGCCCTGCTTATTTGACTATTTGAGCCCATACCTACCATCCTGTAACTGACCTAAGCATGAATCATGCATCCAAGCCTTTCCTTCTCTTCAACAAGTATGCTGCACAGATACAGTCAAATAGCTCCAGACCCTCCCCCCCCCCCCATACTCTACCTCCTGGAGCGCCATGGAACTATGCCAAAATGCCTTTGAATGTCATAAAGCTCATGCACTTCTTGGAGAGCTCTGGTGCTGACCCCAGGCCCAATGACTTACATCACTGAATCTAATGTCACATTCAAGTATAGCAAACCCAGTTATCTGGTTCTCCTGGTAATTTTCTCCTCATTCTCAATCATCATAATAGTCAATAAGAACAAACCAAAGGAGCAAGGGGCAGGTCGTGAATCAAAGAATGTTATATATGGAAGGGCCCTCTGAAGCTTTCTGGTCCAACTTCTTGATTTTATAGATGAGAAAAACAGATAGAAAAGAGGCAAATGACTTATCCAAGGCCATACCACTAGTTAATAATGTCAGGGCCTGGACTAGAATGTTAATGTCCCAAGTAGTGGGAATTGACAAGTTATCTTCTCTATCAATACATAATCTGGTGCCACTTAAGGTTCAGACAAGATGGCCCTAGACACTTTGCTTGGCTTTCAGAATATTCTTGAATTACAAAAGGGTAACATAATGTACATTATGGTGGTTCAAGGTCATCAAGACAAGAAAATGGAATTCCATTATAGTTAATTTAAAAAAAATTATATATTTCTCCTTAACATATCTATTAAATATGGGTAGGATAAAATTGGGGACCTGGCTCACTCAGGACATCTCATTCTCCAGTAATATCAGATACTGAGGTATGACTGTATGCATGTGTATAGTGTCAATTTTACCCATAGGAAGATTAGACAGTCACATACTTGGTATTATTTCAGGGGTGCTGGAACTACTCTCTTATATGTTTCCCCCATCCCCTCTTTCATTTGCTCATAGATGCCTCAGATCTCTTTTATTTCATAGTAATTGATTAGGCTTAAAAATCCACATATTACTTGGATAAGATGTATAGCATAAACTACTTTAAGTTACTAAGGTGTAAAGGGCTGATACCAAAGCTTTTATGGAGCTCATGGCATGGTGTCCTTAGAGGTGGGTGGTAAGTATGAATAGGGACCACAGAGAAAGGAAACAAGAAACAGAGGAGGAAGCTGGGGACTGAAGATAAACGTGTTCTATTTCACAATGCTGTGAAGAGCTGGCCAAGTGTGTATATAATATTTTACAGAAGATTTCCCTTCCTAATTCTGTTTGGCTGAGGCTAATATTAAAATGAGTTTGCCTTCCCTAAGCTAGAGGAAGCTAGCCTGAAATGAAAATTTGGAGACAAATGAACCATAAGTGTACAATCAAGAGTTGACTGTACTTTTAGAAGGATTGTCCCAATTTTCATTCTTCATCCATGCCAGTTATTTATTTATTTCACATAAAAATTGTGAGACTACTTCTTGCCACCAGCCCTTCCACCTGGAATAATGAAATCATCACCTTTTAACTAGTCTTCCCATTTCCAGTTTTCTCCATTCTTTCCTTTGTATCATAATCACCTGATTAATTTTCCTGGTATATGGCTTTGATCGTGTTACTCCTTTGCCCTTTGGTGGCTCACTCTTGCTTACAGAATGAATAAATGAATAATGAATGTATGGATGGATAGATGGATGGATGGATGGATAGATAATAAAGCATATATTGATATGATATGAATAAATGAATAATGAATGGATGGATGGATGTTAAAGAATATATTGATATGATATGATATGATAAAGCATAGATTAAGTCTTATGTGCCAGAAACATGGTATACTTGTATAAAATATAAGCAAAAGGAGTCCCTACCCTTAAGGAACTTATAGTCTAATAGGGGCATACAACACATAAAGTGGAGTTAGAAGTGAAGGAAAGATCTTACTTATCAGAGTTTAGCAATCCAAGGGTAGAGTCCAACAATTCAGCAGGAGGGTAATGAGGAGCAGGGAAGAGAAATGTATTGACAATAGTGCCCTAGTTCTTATATCTACTCTGTGCTTTGTCATCAGCTGGAAAGGTGAGTGCACCCAATCTGGTTCAGGAACTAGAGGCTCCTCCACCCATGATCATCTTTGCTGACACTTGCAGTGGAATAGTAGTATATGACTCCATTCCGTCTCTTTTTTGCTGTCTACCTTTCTCACCCGAGAATGAAAATAGATTTAACTCATTTCAATAAGCATTTAGTAAGAGGCATCATGGTGGAGTAGAGAGAACTGGCCTTACAGGTTAGAAATGAGTTGAAGTCCCACCTCTAATTTTATTTGCTGTGGGATCCTGAGAAAGTCACCCAACATCTAAGTCCTTAGGCAAATTTGAGATTGTAAATTTTAGAAAAAATATTGATTTTCATTGGTAGATGAATTTTTCTCACTTGAGAAAATACTCACTTGAGATGCCAGGGAAATAAATCATAGTTGAAATCCTAATTTGTCCCTATGATGTGCTAGACACTGGTGATATCATGAGAAGATGACATAGACTCTGCCTACAAGAAACTATTGGCCAGAGGGGACATGAAATAAGATAGGCACAGAAAATATATAGAAAATATGCACAAGGTAGATGTAAATTCATTTTGGAGTGTGGGGAGGGAAAGAGCTAATACCTGGGGAGGGGAATTTGAAGGAAGTGACTCTTGAAGGCCACTTAAGATTCTGTGAGATAGACATGAAAAAAGAGGGATTTCAGAGATGGCACCACTGTAGTAGACTGTCATGTACCTGTAACGGGAAACAGGCAAGTTTGTCTAGAACATAGAGTGTGTAAGGTAGGGGAATGTAGGAATGATCTTGAAAGATGAGGTTGGAGAAAGATTGTTAAGGGCTTTAAATGCCAGATGGAGGAGTATGAATCTAGAGGAAACAGTGCTTTAAAACTTTTATATCTACCATGCATCTTAAGTGATGCTATAACCATTGAGATGAGAGGAACTTCTAAAGTCTCTTGGTTGCTTATATCCCTAATCCCTTGCTGCCAATGTTTTGGAGTGGAGTGGTACAAGGAGGTGGTCTAACATTGCCTGATAGTAGAAGTCTTCAGCTGTACTACTTGACCATCCTTAATTGTATGCCTCCCAAGTACTAACTGTAGAGAGACACAAAATTGAGGTGGCTATCCTATCCATGCATTGCCTGGATTAGTAGCTTATTCTCCTTGTTCTGCTCAACAAACATTACAGTCAAACTTACCATCTTTTGCTCTCATCGTTCCCCAATTACCCTTCTTTTAAAAATATTTTATTTTTCACATTTAACAGATTTCATTTCCCCCAGTTATACAAAGGAACAATTTTTAACATTTATTTTCCAGAATTTTGAGTTCTAAATTTTCTCCTTCCCTCCCACTCTCCTCCCTGAGACAGCAAGCAACATGCCTTAGGTAATACATGAGTGATTGTGTAAAACATATCTCAACTGGTCATGCTGTGGAAGAAGATTCATATAAAACAAAACCAAAAAAGCTCCACTAAAAATAAAGTTAAAAATAGTATGCTTTGGTCTGCATTCAGACTCCATCAATTCTTTTTCTGGAGGTTGATAGCATTTTTCATCCTGAGCCCCTTTGGAATTGTCTTGAATCATTGCAACAAATCACCCTTCTCACCATTTAAGACCTCTATCTCCAATCTATCTCAGCTGTCCATAGGAGGGGCCACAACTTATATCACCCATCACCACAAACTATTCTACCTTCTTCTTCTTGAACTCTGAGGATCCCATCTCTGACTACAGTGTCCTTTCTTTTCAGGTTTCTTGCCTCACACCTCATAAACCTGTTCTTTAGTCTCACTGTGATCTCCACTCCCTCCATCCCTTTCTCTCTTCTTTGCCTATAATTTCTCATCCAGCTTTGCTTTCCTCTCTTAGCAAACTTGACTTTGGAATTGACCATTTCACCTCTGTATCTTCCTCTACTCTTGGATTCCTCATTCTCTCTCCTCCCCTTCATATCTGGCCAACTCTCAAACGTTGATTATTCCCAGCATTCACTATTTCTTCTCTTGCTTGAGTGCCTTAGAGAAAGTCATGCAATTGCCAACTGGATCTCCTCTAGTGGCTTTTCTGAAGTTATTGCTTTCTCTTCTAGTTTCTAAGATACCTCCCCATTCCTGTCTCTGACCAGATGACCCCCTCTTGCCTTAGAAAAAAATCTAGCTTATCTACTGTAAATTATTCCTTCTCTTTATTTGTACTCCTGTACCATTTTTCTATTCTCACCCCATTTCTCCAATAGCTCTCCTCTTCACCAAGGCCATTCTTTTAACTGTCACCTTTGATTTCATCCTGTTTCATTTGCTTTGGAAGATTGCTCCATTACTTTCTCTTTCATCTTCAGTCTCTCCCTATCTCCTAGTTCCTCTTCTGCTGCCTACAAATATGCCAGGTCTTCTACTTAACCCCCCCCCCCACTACCACAACAATAATCCAACACTCCTAGATCTCCCTGATATTGTGTGACTTTGAGCAAAACTGAACCTAGCTGGGCCTCAGTTTCTTCATCTGTAACACCAGTGAGTTGGACTAAATGGTCTCTGATCTTTCTTTTGCCTAAAGATTTATGATTCTTTGATTCTCTGATACTCTGCTTCCCTTATTACCTGCTTTCCACATACTTCTCAACTCCTCACAATCCAAGATTCCTAAAGATTTCCTTATTGCTGAATCAAATGTCCTTTTCTCATTCTTCATCCTCCTGAACCTCCATGAATCTTTCAAAAAATCCTAATTACTTTTTTCTCCTGAATATTTCTTTTCATGATACCACTCTTGCCTGGTTCTCTTCCAATCTGTTTGACCCTTCTCATTTTCTTTTGCTAGCTTATCTATCTCTTACCCATTAAGAAAATAGGGCATGCAAAGTCTGTCCTTGATTCTCTTTTTCTCTATACTTTGTTTTTTCATGAAATCTCTAGCTCTCATAGGTTCAAATCATCATTTTTTTTTGTAAATAACCACCAAATCTCTGTCCTTGATTATTTTCTCTCTTTACATTATCCATTTCATGAAAACACTAGATCTCATAGGTTCAACCATTATCTTTTTGTAAATAACTACCAAATCTACACATTCTATCTTTATTTCTCTCCTGAATTCTAGATGTGTTTTGCCAACTATCTGCTGAACACCTTTATATGAATGTCAACAACTCAAATTTAAGGTGTCTCAAACAGAACTTTGGTATTTCTGTCCACACATTTCTGCTCAGTGCTTGGCCCTTGAGGACAGAACAATTGATGAACATTGGAAAGAGGCAAATTTAGACACGATTCAAGGAAAAACAATGGAGGCTATCTAAGAGTAGGATGGTCCATCTTGAGAAGAAATTGGTTCCCTTTCATTAGAAGTCTTCAAGTAAAGGTTTAACTCGTCAGATATGGTACAGTGAGGATCATTTTTCAAATACAGGCAGGACTAGGGGTCTGCTCAGGTCCTTCACACCTGAAGATTCTGAGGTTCCTTGAATCTATGAACTTATAACTTTCTCCCCAAAATCTATTCCTCTTCTAAATTTCCTTATTTCTGTGGAGGACAGCCATCCTCTAAAGTTTATACTTTTGGAGTTATCCCACACACTTTGCTCTCTCTTTCTCTATATCTAATCAGTTTCAAGGTCTTGTAAATTCTTCCTCCAAGAGCCTCACTTGCTTCTTTTTAGCCATATTTTTAGTCCTTTTCATCTCGTCTGAACCAATGCAGTAGTCTTCTCATTGGTATCTTGCTTCCTCTTTCTTTTTTTCTCCAATCTGTCCTTCACAGAGCTACCAAAAGAATGTTCTTAAGTTACAGGTCTGACTATGTCGATCCCTTGTCTATTGCTGCTTGGACAAAATATAAACTCAACTTGGCAATTCAGGCCCTTCACAATCTGGCTCAAATCTACCTTTGCAGCTTTATTTCCCATTACTTCCTTTCATGCACTGTACATTCCAGCCAGCCCAGACTATTAGCTGTTCTCTGAACTTGACATGCCATTTCCTGACTCTCTCCATTCACACAAGCCATTCTTTATGTCTAGAGTATAGTCTCTCCTTCTATGCAGTACCTCTTAAAGTTCTTATCTTTCTTAAAGGCTGAACTTGGGAGCTACCTTTTCTATAAAGATCATGAATTATCGTTTCTTTTGGAGGCTGATCCAAAAAACAGCTTCAAGCCTGGGACAGTTTTCTGGGGGTCCAGCATAAAGGAGATTGCACAATGAGTTGTATGAATGAGGGCAAGCTGCCAGTTTTGACTTAGGTATAACCCACATGGGGAGAACTAGCATGAGTTAAGGCTGAAGAAAGTAGGGTGTCACATCTGTCTGGGAAAGGCAATGAATGGCTAGAGAAGGAAGATATTCTCCTTGTTTATGTTTATATTCGAAAGGAGGGCATTGACTTTATTAAGTAATTCAATTCAGCAAGGACACACTGTGATAATTGATAGGACTTTAAGGGAAGAGGAGAGAAATAAGCATTTATTAAGCACCTATTATGTGTCAGGCACTGCGCTAAATGCTTGTAAAATATTATCTAATTTGATTTAATAGGTTTACCAGGAATTCCAGAATTAAAATATTGGTAGAGAATTTAGGGACTACGTAATCCAATCTAGAGCTGAAAAGAACCTTCTCTATAACATACTTGACCAGTGGTCATTTCATCTCTCCTTGATGACCTGTATAGATTTGGAATCTTCTCTGATTCCCAATTTTTTAGTTCTCTCTCTCTTCTCAAATTCCTTTGTATTTACTTATTTGTGTGCTTTTTATATTCCTCCTCTGCTCCAGTAGAATATAAACTCTGTGAGGGCAGAGATTGTTTAATTTTTTATTTTTATATCCTTAGCCTTTTAACATATAAGAATTTAATAGATATTTATTGAATTGAATACATAATAAAGCCCAATCTCCTTAGTTCACTGTGAAATACAGAGGAGGATAGTTAATAACATTGATTTTTCTACAACTTTAGCTCTTAACAGTGTTATAATACAACAGCCAAGATTGGAGCATTTGCCATCATTCATATACATAATTGTGTTTCTTAAGTATAGAAACTTCATCTCCCCTCCCTCAATGTGGACTACCAGAGATGTACCTTAAGTATGAAATACTAAAATGATACTTTATGAACCTCCATGGATAGGTTTACTCAAAAGACCAAAATACATTACTTCAAGGCAAAAAAGACAATTTGATCAAATAGCTTTGCAATTTAAGAGATTGGAAAAGATCTTCGCCCATACATGGCATATATTCTACTATAGTTCTTTACATCACCCATAAGGTGAAGGGGCACACAAGTTAGAAGCATATGGGGTCAGGGCTCATTCATGGAAAACACATTTTTAGGAATATGTGATCAAGGGACATTCAATGAGAAAACATGAAGAGAAAGATGGCTAGAGTGGTTGTGTGGCAGAGGTAACTCACGTCTCTAATGCTGAAGATTGTTCATGTGTTTTGGTGATGCAGTTGCTCTATTTCCTGGTGAGGATGCTCTCTCTCTCTACATGCCATTTCTCCTTAGGGTCCTATTTCCCATTTCTATGGGCGTTTTTACTGGACTTGTAATTATGAAGCTTCTTTCTTGCAATCTTCTGCTTTGTAGCGATTCTCTTCTACTCTCTGCTATCTTCTGCTGGGGGTCCAAGTCCAGTGGTTAGGAAGTCTCTCCCTAATAGTTCTTTTAACGTATAATCTAGAGTTCTCTTCTCCCGCCCCGAGCCAGGCAGCCAGAAAATGTCACATTCTTCTTCCTCCTAGCTTCTGTTTTAGAATTGATACTAAATACTGGTTCCAAGATAGAAGAGGGGTAAGAACTAGGCAATTGGGTTGAAGTGATTTGCCCAGGACCATGCAGCTAGAAAGTGTGTGAGGTCAGAGTTGAAAGCAGGACCTCCTGCCTCCTAGCATGGCACATCATCCACTGAGGTACCTTGTCGCCCCAAATGCCTTCTTTTTACCTTCTTCTAGTGTGGCCTCAAATCTCTGGCCCTAGCCAACTATCTGACTTAGTGGCAGGAAATTATGCTTAATTCCTGTCAAATCTCTACTACCCCATCTGTATTTCTCAATCTTATTTTTGGGGACTTAACTCAGCAAAATTCCACAGGAGCTGCGTGAGACATAGTGTGAGGAAATTTCCTCAGACCTCATAATGGTTCATGGTGGGCATGGAAATGAATCTAAGGGTAAGCTAGGTGAAACCAGTTGCATCTCATCCCTTTGTTTTATATTCCTGACTTTTTAATATATATTTGCCATCAAAAATCGACTAACTTTTATATTGCATTCCTCTAACACAAAAGTAAACCCTACCTCATCACCCACTGTCTTTGTTTATCTCCTTCTCCATTCCTGGAATCTCTTCCTACTCTTAGAAATGCCTGAAAATTTTTAACTTTCCTTCAAGGCTAAGTTCAAATGCCACTTTAACAAGAGAATCTCTCTGATTCCCTCTCTTGGAAATAATCTTTCCTTTCTGAGGCCAAAATTAGTACTTTATGATTTATTTTTGCTACTGTATTTTATTATGCCATATAATTATTGATTGCACAGGGTTCATAGTTGCAACATGTAGCATCTTTCTCTGCCCACAGTAAACATTTAGTATATAGTTGTTGATTGGATGAATCTTATATAACTTTTCTCTTCCAAAGGTTTCGGAAAGTTTTCCATCATTCAATTTCCATCTTCATAAATATCTTTATGATTCAACAGCGAGCCTTTGCCCCTGAAAGTACAATAACCAACTCAGTTGTTGTTGAATCCTTATGACATGATCTTCCCTGGGCGTAATGCAGTAAGGAATACTGAAAAGTGTAAGATGGCCATTGCCCTCAAGGAGCTCACAATTTTGTCAAAGAGATAAAATTTACATATATGAAAAAATGTAGTGCACGGCAGCAAATTAAAGCCATACATTAAGAAATTAGTCTGAAAAATTATTTTAACCATTAGTGAGCAGATGGAGGAGATATTTGGGGGGAGTGGGGACACATTCTCATGAAGTCATAGCACCTATGTGGCCAATCATTCTGTTCATGCATAAGGCCAGACCTATAGATGCACAAATGATCAAGCCTAATTTTTCTGTTAATCTTGAGGAATGATGTATCCAAAGGATCCAAATGTTGACGAGGGACATTAAATAATGTAGGACAGGGCTGGAACCAGAGATTTGCATATGCTGGAGTATTTAGGCAAAGTCACAGGACATGAGGTTGAGAGAGTTAGAGGGAGAAGGGGAGAGAGAGCATTTTAGCTTGAAGGGAATAGCATGAACAAAGTCAGGGAAGAGTAAGTTGTGTTTGAGGCAAAATAAGTAGGACTGTTTGGTTGGATTAGAAAGTTCATGTATGGGACTAGTAGCAGAAAAGGCAGGAAAATTAGCCTGAAGAGAAACTGATGGTCTTAAATGTCATGGTAAGGAATTTAGATTTAGTCCAGAAAATGGGGAGTCATTGAAGGCTTCTCTTCTAAAAGTGACATGAAAATGGTGTGTTAGAAAACCAACCTAGAAACAGAGGGAGATATGGATTGAAGGATCAGGGGGTGAGTGATTAGAGTCAAAAAGACCAGCTAAAAAGGTGGGTATGAATTGATAGAGCCCCAAACTTGAGTGTTTGCAGTGGGGATGGAAATGAAGGAATGGGTACAAGGGAGATTATTAGGGAAGCATCATCGGGAATTAGTGATTGAGTTGATTTGGGAGGAGGAAGAATCAGGAGGAAGAAAAAACAGAGATTCCTCTGCGTGACTCTTATGGATCAATAGAAAGGATTTATGGAACTGTGGAGGAGGTTTGAAGAGTCATATATTGCTCAGGAAGAGTTAACTGACCTTATGTGGGTGAGCTATTTGCTTTCCAAATGCAGTTGAGTCATCCCAGCATCCCGTCCAGTTATTACTAATGTTGGTGAATATAAAAACAGGAACTGCTAGAATTTTCTCTGATCTGAAAGTTCCAAGGCTCTCATCACATTTCTGAAAGGTGGTAGCTTTGGGAGTGTGTGTGTGTGTCTGTATATGTGTGTGTGTGTGTGTGTGTGTGTGTGTGTGTGTATGTGTGTGGTATTGGGAGGGGGACTGCGAGAAACTGACATTTAAATGATGACTTAGTGAAACTCTATCTGCATATGTCACTGATGTATTTAGCTCAATTGGAGGGAATTGGTTCTTTGACAAGCCAGACCATGATTTTCCAGGGGTATGAATCGCAAATCTAGGGAAAAGTTCCTTAAATGATGTTGACATTTCCAGTTTAGGAGAGAAGAAAAAAGGACCATAGTTGCAGGATTTGGTTCTTTTAAAAATTAGTATTTATTGATATGTTTAACCCAGAAGTTGGCCATTAAACCTCCCTCCTCCCCCAGGAAATGGAGACATCTGTATTAAATGCAAGAAAGGAGAAGAGAGTGAGAGTCAAAAAAAAAAGCACTCTATTTACAACATCCTCAAAATATGCAGAGAAAGAGGGATGTTTGGAGAAAGGATGGAGAAAACTTACCAAGAGAATGGCAAGGTTAGAAAACAAAAAAGAACTTTAATTCCATGCAGCATCCATGTATTTCACACCTGTCATGTTTGAGGCACTGTATTAAGCACCAGGGACATACAGATACATACAATGCAGTTCCTGCTCTCTAGGGCCTTACAGTCTAATCAGGGGGATATTATTATGTTCTTAAATAAGTATGGTATAAAGTAGAATGTGACTGGAACAGCCTCTTCTCTTTCTCTCTTTTTTGGGTAACCACATATTGGCAGCAGAGACCACTGAGGACTATAGTTTTTTATAGCTAGAAGTTGGGATTGAATCATCCTGAGAGAAAGATGTGGCTAGATCTGCCTGAAGAATAGTTATCAGGTGAAGGGCTCTGCCTCCCCATAGACAATAGGAAAGGATGTGATTCCTATGGTTACATTTTGGTTAGGTCTTCTGTTTCATTTTCCAGTGGTATTGCCCAGTTTTGAATTGAATGATGAATTAGTCATGAGGATCTAGCTTTTGTAAGCCTCAACTGGAGCATCTATTCAACTGGGATAACCTTATCTGTCTAAAGTTTAGCAAACCCAGTCTCCATTTGACATTCAAAGACATTCATAACCTTAACCTCCTTCCTCCACCTTTCTAGTCTTCTTTAATTGACTTTTTTTCTATTTCCCAAAGAAGAGATCCATCTTCTGACTTCAACTGGTTTCTCTCATTGATCCTCATGCCTGGAATGCTCTCCCTCTTCATCCTGTCTCCTGTTTTCTTTTCAGTCCCAGCTACAATTCCACATTCTATAGGAAGTCATTCTCAATATTTATTTATTTGTTTGTTACTTTTAAATACCTAGTTAAGTTCCTCCCTCTTTCTCCTCCCCCATTAGAGAAGTTATCACTTGACAAAAAGATATATGAATATATATAAAATAATGTTTCACTTACTTCTATTTATCAGTTTTTTCTCTGGATGTGGAAATATATAAGTCATTTTTCAAACAATATTTCTGTTACTTTATATGATATTGTCTTGGTTCTGCTTGTTTTGCTTTTCAATATTTCATGTAGGTCTTTAAGTTGCTTCTTTTTGTCCCCATTAGATTGTGAGCTCCTCAAAGGTAAGAACTGTTTTTTGCTCATTTTTGGATCCTTAGCAGTTAGCACAGTGCCTTATACTTAGTAGGTGATTTGTAAATGCTTTTTACTGACTGAACCAGATTTGATGGTCCCTCCTAGACATGATTCTGTGACAATCAGCATTCAATATGTCTACAGATTCATAGATTTTGATCTGAAAGGAACCTTAGAAAACTAGTCCAACTCCCCCAAACAGATGAGGAAACTGAGGCCAAGAGAACTTAGTTGATTTATGTTCAAGATCATATAGATAGTTAAGTGATAAGGAATTGGGATGTCTGTATCAAATTGCAAATCTAAATTGTGAAATGTGTTATGCATGCTGTGTGTTCCCTGCACTCGAGAAGTTTGCATCTGGAGTTAGATGACTAATAGGAACTCATAGAAAACTGTGAAGTGATTGACGTTTATCTTTAAGAATTTTGGCTAATATTATTCCTTCTGCTTCTAACTTGGGACTCTGGGCATACCACGTACCACGTATCCTGACATTCAGTTTCCACCTCTGCAAAATGGGGATAAGGATATGTGTGCAAATTACATCACTGAGTGGTGGTGTTTGAAATCACAGAGTACTATATATTTATTAGGTATTTAGTGGTGCCAGACACTATGTGATCATTAGCATTATTATTTGCATTATAGCAGGGGGCAAGGGCTTGCCTTTCCTTTTGGCCAAAAGGAAAAAAAGATTTAATTGTACAATCTCAGACACTGGAGGCTTGAATGGGGAGGACATTTTTTGGGGGGGTACTATGTTATGAGCTTCCTAAATTATTTATGTGCAACATCAGCTCTGTAAAACCTGTTTTGCAACTAGACCTCTAAAATCATCAACTTTCTGGGTATAATTTCTTTGAAATAACCCCAGCTTTTCTCTTTAGAAAAGAATGCTGAAATCCATTCGCTCTACAAATTGTGCCATTTCTGCTTGTCCAGGACAGGGAAGAATTTATTCCAGGTGAATTGAAAGAACAGTTATTTCCAAAGGCTGTCCCACAGCAGATGCCAAATGTACCTGAAGGCACAAAATAAGATTATCTAGAATGACTGTGAGATGACTATCCCTGATTAACTAGTTAGGGAACCCAGAAAAAAGCTGGAGCTTTGAAGGGAACACAAGCTCAATGTGAGCCAACGATGTGACATGGCAAACACAAAAGCTAGCATGGGTTTAGGCATAGGGTGTTAGGAAAGGCACAAGGGTCTACTATATTCTGTCCTGGCTAGATCACACTTGGACTGTAGGGTTATGGGGAATGGCATTCTGCAGCTGTGAAAATATTGGATAGAATTGCTGAATGGAAGCTTCACAGGCTTTCCAAATTCAGAAGAATGGAGGGAGCAGTCCAGTAGATAATTGATATTTACTCTTGGACTGTTCTTCCATGATATTTTTTGTTTCTCACCTTTCTGTGACTCCCCAGATCAAAACTCCCTTCTTTGGCCACCATTGCCTCATGTATTGGGGTCCCCAATTAGAATGTAATTTCTTTGAGGACTATCTCACTTTTATATTTGAATTCCCAGTGCTTAGTCTGAAAAATAATGAGGGCTTAATAAAGTGTGTTAAGAAATCATTCACTCATTCATCTGTTTAGTATGCAAAGGCAGCATAGATACAATATTAATATTAGAATTATGAAGATTTGATTCCAAATCCTGCCTGTAATTCTACCAGTTGTATGACTATGGACAATTCATCTGATATCCCTGAGCCTCAGTTTTCTCATCTGATAAATGGTGACAATAATAGCTGCAGTCCCTATATCACAGGGTTGTTACATGGCTCAAATGAGATAATGGATGCAAAGAGTTCTTTGCAAGTTTTACAGGGTCCTATCAATACCAGTTATAAATATTGTATCTGCTGCTGTGGCTTTTCTTCTTTAGGTTAAACACTTCTGTTTCTTTAAATAGATCCAGCCTATGGGAGTGGTTCTTAACCTTTTTTATGTCCTGGACCATTTTGGTAATTGGGTAAAGCCTAAGGTTGCCTCTTCTGAATGATGTGTTAAAATAATGGAAGATGTGCTAAATTTCAGTTAGAGGTTGATGAAAATAAATATGCATTTTCTCTCTCGCCCCATCTACCTTCATAGACCTTGTGAAATCTGTTCGCAGACCCAAGTTAAGCACTGCTGGTCTATGGCATGTTCTCATTCTCCTTCTGGTCACTTTCCACTGTATTGGTTCCAGTATATCAACAGGCTTCCTAAAACTTGGCCCCCAAAATTCAACCCAATAGTCTAGCTGGGATGTGACCAGGAGAGAGTTCAGCTGACTCTCCCCTCCCTTATTCCAGACACTTTGGCTTTCCTGATGAAACCTAGGATTTGATTAGCATTTTTGGCTGCCATGACGTACTATTGACTCATATTGAACTTGCACTTCAATAAAACTCCCAGTGTTCCCTGCTGATGCCTTAGCCAAGTTGTCAAATGGGGTGCCATGTGGGGGGCATTAAAGAAGATGTCATCGAATGATGAGCTTCCAATGAAAAATCTTATGGCACTAGATCTATAGATTTAGAGGAGGTCTGGAAAAGGAAGGGAAGGCTAGTGCTTAAAGGATTGATTAGATTCTTGGCAGGAAAAAAAAAAAGCAAGAGGGGCAGCTGGGTGGCTAAGTGGATTGAGAGGAAGGTCCAGAGGCAAGAGTTCCTGGGTTCAAATCTAGCCTCAGACACTTCTTAGTTATGTGACCCTGGGTAAGTCACTTAGCCCCCATTGCCTAGCCCTTACTGCTATTCTGCCTTGGAACCAGTAGAAAGTATTGGCTTTAAGAGAGAAAGTGAAGGTTTAAGAAAAAAGGCAAGGGAAGGACATTGTAGGCAGGGGAAAAAGGAAGAAGTAGACAAAGTACATTTGAGGAATAGTACATAGACTCATCTGGATGGGTCAAAGGGTATATATATATACCCCAGGGAGCAGTGAAAAGTAAGATTGGATCTGAATTATGGAAGGACTAGAAATTTCCAGCCTTCTCTCACCTTCAAATGCTCTCCTATAACTTGCTGCATATCTATCCATCTGTTACTCTGCAATATTGCCACTATTCAAATTATATCTCCATCTGTACCCAAAGGAATCTCTAGCCTGCACTGTGGTCTGGGTCTCAAGCTATATCTCTTGGCTTTCCTTATGGTTAAAATGGGCCCACCAGTAAGAAACACCTAACTTCTCCTTCTGGCTTTATATTGGAATTTAAATTTTTTTAAAAAAAGATTCTATTTGTAATAATAATCAGGTTAATCATTGGGGAGACCATTTCAGAGAAATCAAGAATGTCTTTAACCAATGTAAAACAACACGAATCATTTTAGATTCCTTAGTGCATTATGTATTTAAAAACAGAAAATTAGACACAGGAGAATTAATCTTAACTTCATTATATATGAAATATTAATTTTCTTTCTGGCTTTTGCATTATTTACATATTTAATAGCATGTTAGCTGCAATCCTTGACTGAGAGCAATTAGATTCCAGAAGCTGTCTCCTACCTTAAACCTAAGGATGCCAAAATGTTTTGATGTTGCCCAAATTTGTCTTGAGAAGGGATTTCAATGAGAAGAGCAGAATTTTTTGTTTCCATGGAATTTCTGCCATTGAAAATCAGTATGAGAAGTAGCTGTGAGGATTCTTACCCCTTGTTGAATCAACTCTATTTGGGAAGAGAAAAAAGAGGTTTAACCATTCCATGACCATATCCCATTTTTGAGTCCCAGCTTTGCTGCTCACTGGTGGTGTAATCTTGGGAAATCATAATTTCTCCAAGTCTCAGTTTCCCCATTTGTAAAATGAGGATAATAATACTTACAATGTGGCTTTAGAGTCAGGAAGCTTTGGGTTCAATTCCTATCTCTACCATATACTGACTGTGCAACTTTGAGGAAGTCATTTAAACTCTTAGTGTCTTAGATGACTTTCTTAGACAATAAGTTGCTGTATTGTTGCCAATCTGCTTTGGGAGAGGGAGTTTCCTTACCAAGGAATTTTTTATTCCAAATAAAATCACGGGTCCAGCCAAATAAAATTTCCAGAGATATAAGGAGAAATTGTAATGTATTTAGACAGTTGATGCAGCTGAGACTTAGTCACTCATCCTCACTGAGGTGTAGATGGACCAGACCAAGCTTGGGAAATTGCCTCAATCTTCTGAAAATTCTGTAACAGGGTATGTCCACCACTTCATAGAGAGATGAACACAGAAATTCATTACCCTATAGCCTCATTAAGTTGACCAGGATCTACAGATCAACTCTTCTAAATATGAGAAAGCTTTGGAACTGTGGAGAGGTTGTGTGGTACAGTGGAAAGCTCATCAGAAATAGTCAGAAGATCTGGGTTTGATCTTGGTTTTGCAACTTCTCTGCATTCTTTGTGGTAGCCTTGGATAACTTGCTTACCTTCTCTGAGCCTCAGTCTCTTCCTATGTAAAATGAGGAAACTAGTCTAAATTACCTCATAGGTCCCTTTTAGCTCTATTCTTTCAGTTACAGAAATATATTCTCCTGTAGTATTTAATAACAATTCACAGATTGCATTCCTTCCAAACCATATCCATTTTGAGAATTCTTGTGGATAAAAAAATACCTGATGATTACATTTCTAGGGATTAGTCCCTTTTCCCAATTCCCCTATTACTGTTGAGGGCATCATCATTGTCCATCACTTCCTTCTCTCCACTCTCTCTCACCCCATAAACCCAATCTGTTTCCCTAAACCATGTCATTTCCAACTCCACAGCATCACTAGTATATGTACCCTTATAAACCCCATCTCTAGTTCAAGCCCTTATCTCCTCCTACCTGGATTATTGCAATAATGTTCTACCTGCATGTCTTTCCTCATTCTAATTCATCTCCCATTTATCTGTTAATGTAATTTTTCTAAATTATAGGTCTGATCATGAAACCCCTATCCCTAATGTGTTCCATTGGCTTCCTATTACTTCAGGAGCAAATATAAACTTCATTGGTTGGCATTTAAAACTTGTCTTTTAAAAAAATCTTTACCTTCTGCTTTGGAATCAATACTGATTCCAAATTAATTCCAAATTAATACTATGTATTGATTCCAAAGCAGAAGAATGGTAAGAACTAGGCAATGGGGGCTAGATGACTTCTCCAGGGTCATATAGCTAGTAAGTATCTGAGACCAGATTTGAAACTAGGACCTTTTCTATCCATTTACTCTCCCAGCTGCCTCCCGATGCTCTAATTCTTAGCTGTCTTCAAATATTTGAAAGGCTGCTGTTAATCAAAGTCAAAGATGAAATAGGCTTTCTGCTCTGCTCTAGAGGGCAGAACTAGGAATAATAGTTCGAAGCTACACAGAGGGACATGTTTTGAGTTGGTATAAGCAAATACTTCCCAAGAATTAGAGGTGACTACTATTGGAATACATGTATATGATGTCCTTCCTGCCCACCCTTCCCAATAAAATGCAAGCTTCTTTTAGACAAGCTCAACATTGCTTTTGGTCTTTCTATTTCTTGGGCCTCCTAGAGTAGCTTTAACACAATAGGTACCTAATTAATGACAGATGAATTGAATTAACTGAAATCAGGTACTTTGAGAGGCAGTGCTATACCCCTCGATGGAACTCTTCAACTGGAGACTAGATGACTAATTGTTGGAGATGTTATAAAAGACATTTCTGTTCATGTGTAGGTTCAACTGAAGGGCCATTGAGGTCCATTTCCAGGCAGGAATTCTGCATCGCTTGCAGTTCTTCATAATTCATAATTCCATATCAGCCATGCATAGTCCACTATGAAGCTATACTCAAAATCTTTTCAGCTTTGTAGGATGTGCCAGAACTTATGCTTCACTGGAACAGACTTTGAGGACCAAATTTCACCTCCAGTCAGAATGAAACATTGGAATTGGATTGAAGTGAAGCTTTTATTCAATATCCTGAGTTATTAGTTACTTTCAGAAATAAATATGTAGATATTGCCATTTTACAAACAATTATTCCTAGAAGACTTAGAGATCTCCTGTGGATAGCCAATGGCCTCTAGAATGAAGTTGGAGAAATATTGCTTCACAAGTCTTTTCAGTCTACTCCTGTGTTATTCTCCTCCACTTATACTATAATACAATGATGTGGATCTCTTTGTTATTCCTTGAAAAAGATCCTCATATCCTGACTCTAGGAATTTTCATTGACTGTATCCCATGTCTCGAATACTGTCCCTCCTCATCTCTACCTCCTGTCCTTTTCCAATCCTCTTTATTGTGATGCTTTCCAAGATTACTGCCGATTTATTCATTATAATCTTGTTTGAATATAGTTGTGATTTGTCTTGGAAATAGCCAGGTAGATTAGTAGATGGGTTTGGAGTCATGAAGTCTTGAGTTAAAATATGGCCTCACATATTTCCTATTTTTCTTAGGAAGTCACTTAACCTCTGCCTCAGTTTCCTTAACTGTAAACTGGGGATAATAATAGCATCTATCATGAAGGATAGTTGTGAGGATCAAATGAGATATCTGTAAAGCATTTAGTATGGTGTCTGGCACATAGTAGGTACTATATAAATGGTTATTCCCTCCTCCTCTCCCAATTGGATTGTCAGCTTATTGAGAAAAATGAATATATTTTGTCTTTCTTTGTATCCCCAGAACTTAATACAGTGATTGGCACACAGTAGGTACATAATAAATGTTTTTTGACTAGTCGACTTCCACACTTGAATTGCTCTTACTCTCTGCTCCCTCTATTTCTACCCTACATGAAGTCTATTCTGCTTCCAGCTCCACACCACAAGCTGCTAATGCCTCCTCTACAAATTACCTTGCATCTTTTTATATATCTCTAAATATGTTGTCTCTTCTACTTAGATTATAAACTTGAAGGCAGGGATGTTTTTCATTTTGTCTTTGCATCTTGATCATCTAGGAATGCCTGGAAAACAATAGGTTCTCAATAAATGCTTGCAGATGGTAAAAATCCTGTAGATTCCTTCTGCCTGGGTTTGGCTATCTTTATCTAGTCCTAGAGGCAGGAAGCTGACATGGAAAATGATTTCTTTTGATTGTCTGTTTGTTTTTCTCAGTAGGTATTCATAGCACTGTGCAAGATATTAAAAAATGTCTGGAACAGTCTATATTCCCAAAGAGTATATAATTTAATTTGGGAGAAATCAATCAATCAATAAACATCTATTAAATGCCTACTATGTGCCAGGCACTACAAAAAGCTAAGTATCATTATGAAATATCTCAAGTCCCTGTCCTTGAGTCCCAGAATCAGAGTTTATCTGGGATTTTTGCTTTTTTGTCTGGTAATTTAACATGTGAACAGCAGAAAGACTCTCCATAATTGGAGGAACTCTATCCTCCCTTGTCTTGTTCCCTTATTCCTTGCTCCATCAGGCCATCTTGCATGGAATGGATCTGGTTGCAGTCTTGTCATTTTGCTTCCCTCTCTTCCTGAGACTGATTGTTCATGAAACTTGGTTGAGATGAGAGTCAACAATTCCCTTCTTTCCAATGAGATGGACAGTGTTGCTCTATCCTTACTTCTGAAGGTGCTTGAGGTCTTAGTCTATGCCCTCCTGCTTTTATACCCTGAAATCTCCTTACACTATAATTTAATCTACTCACGTAATCTAAGGACCATTGGCCTTACCATCTTCCCTGTAACTTTTATGTGTGGTTTCTCCCAATTTAGAATGTTAGCTTCTTGAAAGCAGGAGCTATCTTGTTTTTTTTTTTCTTTTTCTGTTTGTATCCCAGCAGTGTATCACAGGATTTGGCATATAGTAAATTCTTAACAATTCTTTTTTCACTTATTCTTTCTTCTTCTAGGCTAAGTATCTTAAAGTCTTCTAAGCAACCTCTTTATGAAATGATTTTAGTTCTCTCACCTGACTGGTTCTTCTTTCCCTTTTATCATCCTTTCCTGAATATCAGTGTTTCTCCTAAAGTAGAGTGTCAAGGACTGAACAAAGTACTCTAGCTGTGGTCCATTTTGAATGAGAAGTGGACATTCCAGTTGGGAGCATCCTAACCAAAGATGGAAAAAGGGATGTACACCGTATATTTGTGGGATGGTAAGTAGATTGTCATGACTGGAAAAGAATATTTACTTAAGGGAAGAAGTATATAAGAAGTATATAAAAAAGGAAGAAGAAATAAAACTTGGAAAATTATGGTAGGATCAGATAAAAAATTGTTATGGAGTATAGATTTGCCACTGAATGTCAATCAGTGAGTGGTGAGGCATTGTGCTAATCACTAGGGATGCAAAGAAAGATAAAATATTTCCACTTTCAAGGATCTCACAGTCTAATAGAGGAGACAATATGCAAACAATGAGCATAAACAGGAGGATAAATTGGAGATAAGCAGCAGAAGAAAGGCATTACAAATAAGGAGGATCAAGGAAGGCTTCCTGTAGAAAATGAAATTTTAGTTGGAACTTGAAGGAAGCCAGGGAAGCCAGGATACAGAGAAGAGGACAGGCAGCATCCTAAGCATGGAAGATAAGCTAGTGAAATGTTTAGAATCAGGAGATGGAAAGTCTAGGACAAAAAACATCAAGGGGGCCAGTGCACTGAATCTAAGAGTATGTGTGTGTAAGAAGACCTGAGGTACCCTTAGAAAACCTCTTTATATCGTAGGACCTCAAATTTATAGTTGAAAATGGCATCAGAGATCCTCAAGCCCAATTTCTTTGTTTTACAGATAAGAAAATGGGGTTAAAAGCAATGAAATGTCTTTCCCAAGGTGATGTGGATACCAAGTTTCAGAATCAGAATTTGAATCCAAGACCTCTGATTCCAATGCCTTTTCCACTTTAATGAGCTGCCTCTATCCACAACTAGACTGTTAGATTTTAGGATTATATCCCTGGGGTCTATGGGATTTTTTAGCTGAATGGATTTATGATGTTGGCAAAATGGTTGCCATGATAACCATGGACTTGGAGGCTTCCCAACTTGACGTAGCCTTCTGGATTATTGACAATTTGTATGGGGAACAGTTATTCCTCAACAATGCCACCTTTGCTATAGGAAGCTGGTTCCCAAAGGAGTATCTTTAACCATCCTTCCCCCCCTTGTCTCTGGATCACAGACAAGAACAGAGCCCTCAGCAAAAGCATTTGAGACCCTGTTTTGGAAGCCCATTTTCCTATGCCATGGATGATGGTTCTCTCCCCAAGCATTCTGATTTCTCCCTGATGGGGGTGCCGAGCTGGATCCTCAGTGGTAAGACATTGTGAGCGCTGTTCTCCCGGCTGCACGTGCATGCTTCTCTCACCTTAAATACCAAATGTGTTCATCAGGATTAATGTCACCGTAATGAATGCCCGAGGAATTAAACATGATTTGTCACTTGTTGTAAAGTGTTTCCTCTGAACAGCAATCCATCATCTCTATTCACTGAGGCAGCCAGGCCTGTCAATGAGATCTCAAACAGAGACAGTCGATGGCCAAATTGCCAGCTTCAGCTTGAAAGAGTCCTTCTAATAACATCAGAGCAGGCGGCAGGACACCAATTTCGCAGACATAGATCAAGAGAACAACCATCTCTCCAAAGGTCAGGATGACACGATGCTAAGACTCAATACTGAGCAACCATCATTCTTCCCCAGAGTCCCTCCACCCTTTCCCAGATATTCCTTCTCTTCCCAACGCTGTGGTTGTGTGTGGAGTGGACTAGGGGGTGGTGGTGGTGGGTGAGGACAATTGAGAATAGGCGTCCTCCATTCTAAACAGATGTGATTTAATCAGTATAGAGAATCCCAGGTGAGGACCTTCCTCTATCACCATAGACCTGCTTGGCCAACTCTTAGAGAGTTGCCTGGGGAGCAGGGAGGTGAAGTGATTTTCTCAGTCACAGGCAGTACGGATCAGAAGTAATCAGGAACCCTAACTTTTTCATGCTGATTCTATTTATCCCAAGAAATTTGTATATGTTTTCAATTTATCTCTCTGTATGTACCATGTTTCTTCTCAAGTATAATGGAAGCACTTGGAGGGCAGGGATAGATTCCTATTTGTATTTATATCCCTATCATCTATCTATCTGTAGTCTATCCATCCATTTATCTGTCTATTTATTATTCATTCATCATCTATCCACTTATTTTTCTCATATCTCTATCTTTATCAGTTTTATCTATATCATCTGTTTATTTATATTATTAATATTTAATAATAGTTACCTATCAATATTACTTAATTACTTAACATTAATAAATATATTAATTTACTAATAATTATTTACTTATTAATTATCTTATATATTTATTGCTCTCAAATTTTTCAAGGATAAAATGAACATTTATATTGGCAGACCCTTATTTCTGTATTCTCACACCCCAAAATGTATGTTGCCATATTGGGCTTCAAGTCAGTTATCAGGCCCTTCTGGATCTGTGCTTAAACTTAAACTTAAAATAAACTTAAAAAAAACTTAAATAACTTGAATAAACAGAATATGGAAGGGACTTTGAGACTTTTTAGTCACAAATTTAGTCCTTTAATCGTTAATCTCATTTTACAGATATAGAAACTGAGGTCCAGAGGGTTAAAGTGACTTACTTGAATTCCATTATCCCTTGATTCCATGTAATGTGGCAGAATGGAGTAATGAAAAGAATACTGGGTTTAGAATAAAAGGACTTATTGTTCAAATGCAAGTTCTGTTACTCATTACCTACATGATCTTGGGAAAGTCAATAAACTTCCTGGGGCCTCAGTTTCCTCAACTACAAAATGAGGAAATCAGAATAGATGAACTCAGAGATTCCATTGTATAATATTTTCTCCACCAACTTAAATAACATAGAGGAACCCAAAGAGAGGTACACAAGGAAAGACCCTCAGGTGACCATATTGTCCTAGAGAATAGGATCCAAAAGATGTTGAAGTGTTAACTAGTTGTCACTGACTCACTATCATGATTGCCTGGCCCTTTGGTGGGTGCCATGCCCTAAAAACATTATTGCACCAGATTCTTCCCAGGGATACAGAAATATCAGATGAACACTAGCACAGCAACAAAGGGAAAAGCTGCCACCAGCATAACTGAATTCTAAATAACTTCATTGCTTTGCCACAAAGGACTTCTAGCTTACTGAGTTATGGAAGCCATCTAATCCAAACATACTTACTAGGTTTCTTTCCACAGGGGTCCTCCAGGGATGGGGGAAACTTACTGTATTCTCCAGGGTTATTCAGGCCAGGCTCTCCCTTAATCCTAGACTGATAGTAAAAGGCGATCAGAAATGAAAGGCGTCAGAACCAGCTTTAAATGAAAAGATAGAGGTAGTACTTGGAGGGGTGGAAAGGAAAGGAGGAAATGGATCAGTTTTTCTTTGGGGTAAGAGGTAAGGGACTAGGAATAAACTCTGTCTTGGTTTTAGTCATCTCATTTTTGGTGAGTGATGGGACTTTTCCCAATGGCTTGCCTTGGAGGAGAGACACATCTCAATAACCCACAATAACTCCATAATTGTAGATGTTCTGGATGCTAAAGCTTTCTTTTTAAGGTATGCTAGACTCCCTAAAATAGGATCATCCTATCTGCTCATCCCTATTCTCTGGAGAAAGGCCAAGAGCTTATATTAGTCCAGAGAGCTAAAGAGAAATAATCGGGATGAGGGGATGCCCTTCAATTGGGGAATGGCTGAACAAACTGTGGTATATGTTGGTGATGGAATACTATTGTGCTCAAAGGAATAATAAAGTAGAGGAGTTCCATGGAGACTGGAACAACCTCCAGGAAGTGATGCAGAGCGAAAGGAGCAGAACCAGGAAAACATTGTACACAGAGACTGATACACTGTGGTACAATCGAAGGTAATGGACTTCTCCATTAGTGACAATGCAGTGATCCTGAACAATCTGCAGGGATCTAGAAAACACTATCCACAAGCAGAGGATAAACTGTGGGAGTAAAAACACCGAGGAAAAGCAACTGCTTGACTACTGGGGTGGAGGGGATATGATTGAGGAGAGACTATAATGAACACCCTTTTGCAAATACCAATAACATGGAAATGGGTTCAGATCAAGGACACATGTGATACCCAGAGGAATCATGTGTCGGCTATGGGCTATGGGAGGGGTGGTGGGAGGGGGGGGGAAGAAAATGATCTTTGTTTCCAATGAATAATGTTTGAAAATGACCAAATAAAATAATGTTTTAAAAAATGGAGAATTAACAGCACTATAAAATAAAAAAGAAAAAGAGAAATAATTGGAGCCCAGCCCATTTCCAAGACTCATGGACCTGCTCTCCCTCCATCTTCAACAAGTTCAATGATGAACTGAGCCCTGGTTAGAGCAGACTTGTAGGATTGTGCCAGAGCCAGCTCCAACTGCTTGGAAAGTCAAATGTTAAAGTTTTATCGTGAGCATTTGCACCTCAGATATCAGCAAGGGCTACAAATCAGGAATTGATTTAGTGTTTGGCTGTTTGTCTTGATGTAAGAAAGTGATGGAGAAAATGTTAATAAATCGAGATTAAATTTAAAAGCGTGCCATGTATTCCTCAGAGAACCAGTTGTTAAACATTTTCTAGCACACCACCGGGGCTGAGCCGTCCTAAAGTGGTGAGGGTCCTCTATGAAGACCCCTTTTTTCCTCTTCCTTCTGTCAACCCAGTCACCCCACAGTAGGAGAGACAGTTTAGGAACACCAGGCTAGACGCCAAGTTAACTGCTTTTTAAAACTGGACTCCAGGAAGCCTTAGAAGGAAAGAGAGAGAGGCTGGTGCCCTCATCAGAGTTATTGGCAACAGCTGCTGCCTCCTTGCCACCCAGATCAGTTGCTTTGCCTTCCTAATTGTGGTAACAGATGACTCCTGTTGGCTCACCCACCAAGTTCCTGTTTTCTGTCTAAAGGATCCCTCTGGCTCCAATCTCAGTACAGAAGAGAGAGAACTGACATATTTTGAGCCTAATGAAGGACCAAACATCTCCCAGTTCAAGTTACCACATTGCCCCACTTTCAAGTGTTCTTGCTGATGAGAACTTAATTGCCTCCAGTGATATTCTAGAATCTGATCACCAGGAGGTTTACAATATCAAAACTTCTTTACATGTACAGTAACAATGACAAACATGACCCTCCTCCCAAAGGAAGAGGAGGGTGACTCCAAGAAAAGGTCTTAATCTATGGGGCAGGGGGGTGAGAAACTGGAGATATGGAACTTCTTTAATAAGGATCATATAGTCTTTTTTAAACTTTTTATTTATTTAAAGTATTTTTATTTTTTGCAATTACATGTAATAACAAAATTTTAAGTTATATGACCAAACTGGTCTTCCCTTCCTTTCCCCTTTTCAGTGCTGGCAGGTATTTTGATCTGGGTTTTCAGACAGTCTTGAAAAAGGTAGAACTGACCAGACCAGGAAGGAACTTGAATGCTATTGTTGAGGCCAGCAAATGAATGTTTATGTACTTGTAGCATCCCTTTGGAGCTTCTCTTCCAATTTTAACTCACTTTTGACTGTTAAGTCCTCAGAGGGCAGCTTCTCCCTCTTTTCAAGCCATAGTCCTGTTGGTCTGCATGCTTACCACTTTAGTACATGAACTCCCAATGATATGTTTCAATTTAATAGTCAGTCTGTAGACAAAATTGTCTTGGGCATTCCACAAAAATATTGGAAGAGAGCATGAAAGCCTGTAAAATATGGGCTGAAATATTTCATTGATTAGGTCCATCTAGTACCAGGCACATGATCTTCCATTTCAAATTCTTCTTTCACACCAAAATCTCAAGAGCATTGCAGTTAAGACAGGGACTCTGGGGGCAGCTAGGTGGCTGGAGAGCCAGGTGTAGGGGTGAGAAGTCCTGGGGTTCACATCTGGCCTCTGATTCTTCCTAGCTGTGTGACTCTGGGCAAGTCACATAATCCCCATTGACTAACCCTAATCACTCTTCTGCTTTGGAACCAATACACACCATTGACTCTGAGATGGAAGATAAGGATTTTAAAAAAACCTGGGATGCCTTGCAAAGATCTACTTTATCTCTCTAGCATCTGGTTCTATCCTTGTTCTTCAGATGATAGTAGACTCATAGAATCTACTCCCCAATCCACCCCATTTATAAAGATAAATGCCTTATTATATTCAGGGTAAAATGCCCTGTGACAAAGGACAACTCACTTTAGCATTATTGACTTGTGTATAATTGAAAATTTGTTACCCTAAAAAAGAACTACATTTCTGGGGAGCCCACTGACTTCCTGTCATTACTTCCTGTAGACAGGGAATAAATTGTTTGGGGGTCCTACTTTCCCTCTCGATGTCTCAAGCATGGTGGTGGTAAGCTTGGGGATTTGAACTGGCTGATTAGCCATGGGCATGTGGTTTTTATTTTGTATCCCTTTTATTCCTTTATTTCTAATGATCATTAATAAATCTCCTAAAATATGATATTTTTATTATTGAGATTTAATTTTAATTTTTACACTTGTTTGTTTCTTCTGTAGAAATGTCCATGTCCCCCCAAACAGTCATAACAGACTCCATCAGAAAGTCATTGTTGGGAATGTACTGTGTGGTATATTAAAGAGATTTGGTGTCAGATCTGGGTTTGAATTCTGACTCAGTCATATACCAAGCTCTTTTGTAAAGTTGCCCAACTCACTTTTCTTCTCTGGATTGTAGTATTTTGGTCTATAAAGTGCGGGTCTAGGCAGATTAGAGGATCTCTAAGGTCTCTACCAATTTGAAATCTTTTGATCCTGTACTGTGACCTTTCATCTTTGCATAATCAATGTTAAGCAAAAAGTGGTGGGTATTATGAGTATACAAAAAGAACATTCTAAGGTGATCAGAGAAAAAGGAAAAGAACCAATATGTTCTAATTCATAGGAGAGCTCTGTAGTAGCAAAGAATTGAAAATTTAGGGGACACCCATCAATTGGGAAATGGTTAGACAAGTTGTGGCATATGATTGGGATGGAATACTACTGCACTGTTAGAAGTGATAAATAGGTTAGTTAAAAAAAAACAACAACCCAACAACCATGGAAAGACCTACATGAAATTATGAAGAGTTTACTGAACAGAACCAAGAATACATTATATTGTTTGGAGAATGACTTGTGTATGTCCACCTCCAGAGGAAAAAAACCTGATAAATAGAAATAAGCAAAACATAGTTTTATGTATGCATTTTTTTTGGTCAAATGATGCTTTCTCTAATGGAGGAAGAAGAGGGAGGGAGTTACTTTAAATAAAAAAAGACAAATCTGTGGGGCAAAAAATAGGGAAAGAGAGTTTGGTAATTAATATGAGATGAAAAATAAAGTAAACCTGCCTTGCAATAAAAAAGAATGTAAGGTGAGAGAACTCATTTCCAGCAGGGATGATTAGAGAAGATTTTGGATTGGGCATTGAGGAAAGTGTAGGATTTCAAGAAACAGAGATGTTGTATAGAGCTCCTTGACTCATTTGTGCTAGGATTAAGCCAGGAAAGTTTAGAATTAATTATTAATGTCTACATATCTCCTTCCCCTCAACCTGCCACACTTGGCACTCTTAAGATAGCACTCTACACACTTGGTGACAGCATTGTTAGAGAGTGGTTTCTTTTACAGCTGAGACCAGAGTCACTAGTTGTCTTTTCTCACAGAAGCTCATTGGATATAGCCAATGCACCAGGTTGAGGGGCAAATCATTTTGATAGAATGTTGAAACAGTTCTGGTTGCTTTCCTGATGCCTCTCTCATACTTCACTTTGTCATATCCTTCCCAAGACCAAGGCTGTGACATTCCTTTAGGGAGGAGAAAGATCAGTTTTTACCAAGGCTCAAGAAGACATGGCATGAAGTGGAAAGGAAATAAGTATAAACAAAAAAGTCGGGTGGGCTCATATCAGGGTATGTATCGAGAGCCAAGATTCTAAGGTAGATATCGGTGGGAATACAAGCTCTATGGCAGAGATTTAGGACCAAAGAATCCAATCAAGATGAGGAAGCAGACAGTTAATGAATTGTTCAGGACCAAGGAATAGATCATTTGTCTGATTCAGTCTGATTCCCTGAAGATGCAATAATTTTGTTTTGGTTATTTATAAAATCACTTGAATAGTCCTTCTTTTTTCTGATACTGCTAATACCCTGGCATAGGCATTCACCTTTTGAACCACTGCAATAGCTGCTAGTAGGTCTACTTTCCTCAAGTCTCTCTCAAATCTGTTCCATCCATCAAAATGATTTTCCTAAATTGAATATTTGACCATTTTCTCCTCCTCTTCCTCCTCTTCTTCTTCCTCCTCTTACTTCTCCTCCTCCTTTTCTTTCCTCTTCCTCAATAAACTCTGGTGTCTCCTTATCACTTCTATTATCAAATATAAAATCCTCTGTTTGGTATTTGAAAGCACTTTGTAACCTAGCACCTCCTTGCCTTCCTCTTTCTGGTCTTTTTCCATCTTTCATCTCCCCATGTACTCTCCAGTCTAGTTATACTGGTCTCCTTACTGTTTCTTGATCAAGACACTGTTCCATTACTCTGGACATTTTTACTGGCTGCTTCACAGACATAGAAAGTTCTCTGCCTCTAGGCTTTCCTCGTTTCTTTCAAGTCTTAGCTAAAATCTTGTCTACCTATGGGAAACTCTTCCCAATTTCTCTTAATTTTAGCACCTTTCCTCTGTTGACTATTGCCTCTTTATTCTGCATATAGGTTTTTGGTGCATTTATTTTCATGTTATCTTCCCCATTCAAGTATGAGCAACTTGAGGACAAGTTGCCTCTCTTTATATCTTCAGAGCTTAGGACAGTGCCTGGCATATAGCACCTGCTTATTAAATGTTTGTTGACTGATGGACAAAAAGAATTGACTTATTCTTCCGATTCAGATAATAGTCACATCCATAATGTGCCTAGACCATTGGTTTGCATTAGAGTAGAGAAATCAAAACTTGAAAGAGGCTAGAACTTAAATGGACCTCTGCGATCCCCTTTAATGCTAAGGTTCCAAGGTTTTAATTTAACATACAGGGGGAATAAAATAATGTGCTGGAAAATAGCAGAACTTAGCTAGCCAAAATTCCAATTCAATTTAATTTGATCCAACAAATATTTAAAAAGTGCCTACTATAAGCATTTCACTATGAGGATCTTAAAGGATTGTTATTTATAACCTATAAGTAAAAAATGTAACATGGTAGCCAAAAACACTAATGTGATCTTGGCTACATCAGGAGAAGTGTAGTTTCTAGGAATGGGGAGGCAAATACACTACTTTGCCCAGACATATTTGGAGTATTGTGTTCAGTTCTGGGCATCATAGCTTAGGAAACATCCTAATGGGCTAGATAGTTTCCCATCCAACAAGATGGTGAAGAGACTGGAGACCAGACCTTATAAGGATCAGTTGAGAAATGGGAATGTTTAGCATGGTGAACAGAAGACCTAAGGGGGGAATATATTCCCCTGTTATATTCAAATCTTGGAAATGCTGTCAGATGGAAGAGGGATATGATTCATTTTCTCTGACCCCAGAGAATAGAACTGAGAGCTCTAGATAGAAGTTGAAAAAAATTTCAATTTAGGCACAATATCAAGGTAAAATTCTTGCCCTTTATAGATATTTAAGGGTTCATTCTTACTGGAAATGTTTAAGCAGAGGGTGTGTGAATGCTTATGGGTTTATTAAAATGGAGATGGCTTTTATTTAATTAAAGTTGAATTATATAAAATTTATGTTACTCAACTATACATATTTGTGATTTTGTTCTCTTAACTTCCTCAATGGGTGTGGGAGGAGAGAAGGAGAGAATTCGGAACTGAAAATAAAATTAAGGGGTAGTTAGATGGCTCAATATATTGAAAACCAGATCTAGAGATAGGAGGTCTTGGGTTCAAACTGGTCTCAGACACTTCCTGGCTATGTGACCCTTAGCCCCCATTATCTAGCCCTTACCATTCTTCAGCTTTGGAACCAACACACAATATTGATTCTAAGATGGAAGGTTTTTTTAAAAGGTTTTTTTTAAAGAAACTAGGGGGGAAGCTGGGTAGTACAGTGGATTGAAATCCAGGCTTAGAGATGGGAGGTCTTAGGTTCAAATATGGCCTCAGACACTTCCCAGCTGGGTGACCCTGGGCAAGTCACTTGACACCCCTTGCCTAGCCCTTACCACTCTTCTGCCTTGGAGCCAATACACAGTATTGACTCCAAGATGGAAGGTAAGAGTTTTAAAAAAAACGAAACTAAAATGGAATTTAAAAGATTTTAAATTAATTAAAAATGAATTAAATTAGATGACCACTGAGGTCTCATTCAGTGCTTAAATTCTGTGACTGATTTCTCAGCTGTAAAAGGAAACGTTAAGATAAATAACCTTTGAATTTCAGTTCTAAAATGACAAACTCCCATAGATGTCATGATACTGTGAAAGAATATCAAATTTAGAAAGCCTTCATAGGCCCCGAGTTGATATCTTTGCTCTATTGCTTACCATCAATGCAACCTTTTGGAAACTAGTAAATTCTTTGGTCCTCAGAAAATGGGTAGTTACTATATTCTGCCCTGTTTTCTGATCTATGCTTAGCTTTTTTTTATGGATTGAACCAATGGTAATGGGAGGAAAAGGATAAGGCTGTCTTTTTTTCCCTATATGATCTTTATTTTATTTTTTAACATTATTTTATTTGGTCATTTCCAAACATTATTCATTAGAAACAAAGATCATTTTCTTTTCCTCCCCCCCCCACCTCTCCTATAAGGCTGTCTTTTATAAATGAATCTGGCATAAAGAGGAAATTTCTCTTTAATCCATAACCCCTTCAACCAGTCACCGCATACTCTATGACTTCTACTTAACCACTCATTCAAAATTTAACATATTTAAATTAAAATTTAAAATTTAACTACCACTAAATAATACTTGTTTTGCATTTCTATATACTATAAAGTAGAACAAGAAAGAAGGAGTATACCTGAAAAAGAATCTCTACTACTGACAGGTTAATTTCTCTTTTAAGTATATAGAAAATTTAACATGTAACTTTCAAAACTATCCTGCTTTTCTGTGTTTCCTTATTGCCTTCCTTGTGTTCTATACTGGGTCTTAAAAATATTTCCATGCCATTTCCCCCCTTTCTTTTTATCTTCTCAACCCTATTCCTTCTTATTTATTTATTTAATTAGTGTTTCAAAGTTTGTAAAACTCTCTACATATTATTTCATTTGTGCATATATTTTCTCTTCTGTATTCCCTGGGAAATAAAAGAAAAGAAAAACAAAATTCATATAACAAATTTAATCAATCCTCCTCAATGAATTACTTGTCTTCACTTGGACACAGTCCTAGGAGATATTCTCAATCCCCACCAGAAGGGGCCAAGTAGACAAGTCTAAATCATCCACAGAAACATTCAGTAAGAGTCCAGAACAAAGATTCACTTTCTTGTGATTTGGAGAAAGTTTCTTATTTGTTCCACAAATTTTCTTCCCCTCTCCTCTTCCTTCATCTTTTCAACCCCCCCCCCCCCAATGGAAAACTCCTCAAACCCACTCAAAATAAAAACAAATGAAAAAAGAACTAAGCAGAAATCTTCCACCAAGTTACAAAAGTATAGCAAGAATTGTTTTTTTTTTCTTCTATAGCCTTACCCCAGCAGCCTGCCTGCAGCCTGCCAATTACCAGAGGGGATATGGAAATAGAGGCAATGATGTGGAAGAATATTGCCCAGAACTGAAGAGGCATTCCCCCACACTATTGTGTCAGACATGAGGTAATTTATGCTCCTGCTTTATATGGTTATAGCAAAGGTAATCGCCATGACTGGCTCTGAAATACCCCTTGGGTTCTTGCTTCATTTGTTAAAATCTTGCTCCCACACCACTGCACTCCTCTGAGTTCCAGGGAGTAGAGTTCCATGCAATAGCATTTAACAACCTTCATAACAACATTATAAAGTAATCAGGGCCAAGTATTACCATTCTGATTCTTCTCGGTGAAGAAACTGAGGCTTATAGAGATGGAATGACTCACCCAGAATCACCCATGTAATAAAAGGAAGACCTGAAGGCTTCAGTCCAATGCTTTTTGTTTCCAAGCTCAGTGTTCTTATCAATCTAATCCAACAAATATTCATTAAATGCCTACTGTATGCTATATGAGAGACAAAGTATCTACCCTGAAGAAACATTCTACTGGGGTAGATGTAATATGTAAATGAATAAGGGGATAATGATGATTTCAGGAGGGATAGAGCACTCATAAATGGGGTGGAGGATGGTTCTTTCTGTCCAACCTTGAAGTAAGGGAACTCAGGGATTATAAGAGGCAGAGGGAAGGCAGAATTGCATGCCAGAAATGGGGAGGGGGACATTGTGCATGGGGGGCTGGCACTCAGAATGACTAAAGGGGAGCAACGTGTGCAAAACCAGAAAGGAAAGCTGCAGTCAGATTGGGAAAGGTTTTCTGTGCCCTTTCAAAGAGAAATTAAAAGACAGAAAAAGATTTGCTCTGGTGTGGACCCCGTTTCTCTATAAAAATCCAGCAACTGACAAAGCACACAGAACCTTTGTGAAAAGTCACCCTTGGGACTAAGAGACTGATCTGACCCCAAGCTGGATGATTTGACTAATTATAAGAAAGGACATTCACTTCTATGGGAGCTCCCATTATACCTGCTGGAAATAGTCATGTTCTTCCCCAGCTATCATTTTTAAGGAACAAGGGGCAAAAACTGATAGGGGAAGTTGGAAACCGGGCACCATTTTGGAGTTAGCTCGGAAAGTAACCAAACTAATTAAAAACAAATACAGATTCTGGTCTTCAGGGCCACCTTCATTATTTCCCCTTAAGAAATCAGGCTTCATCAATAACCCAAGGGACCACTCCATTTAATTAGCAAACCTTTCTGGTGTGTGGCTATGAGAAATCTCCACTCAGCTTCCTGTACAGCCATGTGTCTGACTGCTGTTTATCCAGTCTAGCCATTGTCTGCCCGAAGGCATTGACAGATGTGGAATGGACCCATCTTGCTATCCTCTAGCTCTGCTTTCTCAGCCAGGCTTACTCTCATTCCCCCAGCACCTCCCCAAGTCACAATAATTCTGTTTGCCGGGGCTCACCAGCGCCCTGGCATTCGTCTGGAAGATTTCATGCTAATGAAAGGGTTTCTTGATTAGGTTACACTGTTACTGTAAATGTTCCCTAATTATCTATGTTATGGTAGGAATTTGAAAAAGTATAAATTGAGTGTCTTGCATAATTTATAAAACCTGAATGTTTCCTAATTAGTTCGGTTAGGTTAATGATAGTGCTGTCTCATTTTTCCAGGGCCCCTCGTAACGACCTTTACCCTCTCTACTTCTAATACTTCCTTTTAGTTTCAAAAAATGGCCAAAGGAAAAAAAGGAAAAGGAAGGCAAGAAGGAAGAAAATAAGGAAAAAGGGAATGAAGGAAGACAAAAGAGAGGAAGGAAATAAGAAATGAAGGAAACAAGGAAAAAGGGAAGGAAAGGGAAAAAGAAAGAAGGGAATGAGGAAGGGAAAATGGTAAAAATAAAGGAACCAAGACGAAAAGGAAGAAATGAAGGAAAGAAAGAATAAAAGAATGAAGGAAGGAAATAAAGAAGAAAAAGAGAACCACTCATAATCCTTAACAACTTACTCCTTTTGAGCCCATCAGGGCCCCATCATGGGGCCTTGTTAACAATTTTCACTTTGCTCTAATTTCTCCTTCTCCCCCAAAGCAAGGGAATACCTTGCTTTGTGCTGGACAGAGCAAAGGTCTCCTTCAGATAGATGGGCCAAAGGGTGCCAGCTAAGTACATTCTTGCAGTGTTCTCACAGACAACCTGATTGGGGTGAACATCCACAGACTGAGATGTGAAAATGGTGGGGGATGTGTGAGGGGGAAACCTCTCTCAAAAGGATTCTAAAATAACATTTTGCATCCTCAAGTAATTCCCAGCTCTCCCTGGCAACCATTCATTTCTTCCCAACAGAAGAAATTTGCAATATGAAAGTGGATTGGCTTCCCACTCCCTGGAGGCCCCTGTATCTCTTCATCCAGCGCCTTGGGTAAAAAGCAATGCATACGTTTACAATATAAATGTGATTTAATCGACCTCCCTGTCAGCCAGAAATGGCAAGCATATCAAACAAGTCCAAGATGTTAGAAAGAAAAACCATAAATTATTCCAGTGATGAGTTTCTGAGCAGCATTTTGGACTACTAGATGATGCTATATAAGGCCGCTCCTTGAAACAATAATTAAGATAATTCTCTATGACAAGGAGAAAAATGTTGGGCTTTGTATGAAATGTGCTTTATGTTAGCTGTGTGAATGCTTGGTATTGATTAGTGCAGGCCCCTCTGCCTTGCCAGTGCACAGGCTGAAATTAATTGAATGATGTGACTTTTCTTGAAGCCTTATTTACGGGACACGCCTTCTGGAGCCCATGCAGCGAGGGCTGACCTCTCATTCTCGGAATTGATATGTTCCTTTTGAAGCAGCTGGGGAAACGTAGACACAGGCACATAAGCTGGCCTTGTCACCGGCAGCATCATTAGCACTCTTTAACAGGGTTGTGTCTGCAATGCAGTGAGGCTTCATGGTCTGAGGCTGGACCACATCTTCCTTGGGAAGCAACTCCACTCCCTAAAACGAGACAAGAGCTAGCCGATGCTGTGCCCTCCTTTCCTCTTCTGTGGGGAGGGGGGCAGGAAATAAGGCCTGGCAGTGGTTTTGGACATGCCCTAGAATGACGCTGCCTTGCACAGATCCCTCTTCTTCTTCCCCTCTTCTACAAATGATGAAAATAAAGAAAACACAAAGGGGACCTATTTCTAATTTCTCCTCCCTTCCTTTTGCCTCTTCCTTTTTAGTAGTTGTTTCCTATATCTTTTTTCTTTCCCAGAGATTATCAACTTCTTTTCCTTCCTTCCTTCCTTCCTTCCTTCCTTCCTTCCTTCCTTCCTTCCTTCCTTCCTTCCTTCCTTCCTTCCTTCCTTCCTTCCTTCCTTCCTTCCTTCCTTCCTTCCTTCCTTCCTTCCTTCCTTCCTTCCTTCCTTCCTCCCTCCTTCCCTCCCTTTCCCCATCTCCTTCTCTCTCTCTCTCTCTCTCTCTCTCTCTCTCTCTCTCTCTCTCTCTCTCTCTCTCTCTCTCTCTCTCTCTCTCTCTCTCTCTCATCATTCTCCCTCCCTATCCCCATCTTCTCAGTTTCTCTGCCTTCTTTCAGTATTCAGCTCAGATCCTTCTCCCCCCACTTCCCCCCCTTTTTTGGCAATGGGCATTTCCTTTCTCTCTGCTTGTGCCTTCCCCTCTGAGATTAACTTTCACATTTTACAGTTCAGTGATTTCAGTCTTGTTCAATTTTTTGTTACCCCATTTAGGGTTTTCTTGGCAAAGATACTAGAGTGCTTTATCTTTTCCTTCTCCTTTACAGATGAGGAAACTGAAGTATTTGAGGTAAAGTGACTTGCCCAGGGTCACACAGTTAGTAAGTATCTGTCCAGGTTTGAACACAGGTGTTCTGATGTAGATCTAGCACTCTATGAACCACCTAGCTGCCCTACAACTTCCACATAATGTTGTCAATAAGAAATCTAGAAACTCCAAACTTGTAACCTAGTGAGATCTGATGAACCCCAAGTTTTAGGACTAGCTTATAAGTTGGAGACCCCAAAACTTGTACTTGTTCCCTGTTCCCTTGAGGATCTACCCTGAAGGGAATCTCAGGCTAGCAGTTTCAGAGTGAATAATCGACCCTTAGGTAAATGCCAATCCACTTGAGGTAGAGGCTAAGCCCAGGCCAAGTGATTCTTCTTGTCTCCAGAAGCATGTATCTAGTTATTTTTCATGTTTGTCTTCCCCAGTAGAATGTGACCTCTTTGAAGGCAAGGACTCTATTTTTTCCCTTTGTTTTTTTCAGCATTTAGTTCAGTGCCTGGCTTGTGATAAACTTAATAAATGTTTGTTCATTGAATAATTATATGCTTTCTCTATGATTTATTTTAATTCTTATGACAAATAGGGTCTGTGTGGCTGGAAGCTGACAAAGGGCATTTTTGTAGGGCACAGCCACCACAAAGATCTTCTCAATTTACTAACTGGAGCAGCCAAGGGAGAGCAAAAAAAAAGGAGCTGATCTGGAGTCACCCAGGTATATCTGAACCCCAATTTCCCCTATCTCCTGGACCTTTTTCCCAGAGACTGAATTAGGGCTGGTTTATTGAAGCTTTGCCCCAGGCTGCCAAATACACACAGCACTAACAGCACCTGGCAGGCCTTAGGTAAGTGATTCTCTCTTTCAAAACTTGTCCCTTCACAAAACGAAACAGTCCCTGTCCTTGTATTCACTTAAGGGGAAAGGTCCATCATGAAGAAGACACAAAATAAATATAGGATGTTAAGATTTGGGAATTGGATATATTAAAAATCATAGATACACTGAAATTGCAAATTATAATAGCTAGCATTTTTATATTCAGGCACTGTGCTAAGTACTTTATAGATATTATCTCATATGATTCTCATAGCTCTGAGAGGTAGATGCTATTATTATCCCCATTTTACCGGTGAGGAAACTGAAGCAGAGAAAGATTAAGAGACTTGCTGAATGTTGAAGAGCTGGCAAGGAGTTGGATTTTAACTCTCTTCCTGACTCCAGGTCCAGCATTCTATGTACTGTACCACATAGCTGCCTCTTAATTTGTAAGTCATGGGTTTATTTATTACTGAATGTATTGGATCTGGGATTTAAAAGAAGAAAGTTTTGATGGAGGTAATAATAATAACTAAAATTTGTATAGTATTTACTATGTATTATTTTTATTATTATTATTATCTCATTTGATCTTCACAACAGCCCTAGGAACGAGGTAATAAGAATTAGCCTTATTTTATAGATGAGAAAACAAGAAAACAGAGGGCAAATGACTTACCTAGGATCATCCAGCTAATAAATAACTAAGACAGACAAATACCTTGTGGGAAGATGGCAGAGTATGGCATAAAGCTTCCTTGGGCTTCTAATAGCCCCCACAATCAGCCAAAAATAACTCCACTGAATCAATGCAAAAAGAGGCAAAAACAGATAGGAGTTGGGAGTGAAGTTGAATAGCCTGGGATAACTAGGAAGGGATGTTTCTGACTTTCCTGGCCACTGCCTCCCAACATAGACCCTAGGGGCAGGAACAGAGCAAACAGTGAAATTAACATGGTAGCCTCTTGTGGCAGTATTGTGTAACAGTTAAATTAGTTTCTCTACTAAAAAGTATTATATTTTTATGAGGTTTATTAAAGATTATTAGAAATCAAGGAAATAAGAAAATACAAAATAAGAAAAGCATATGCCTAGGGCTGAATAGCCCATTCACAGCCACTTATATCTTGCCTGCCAGGTAGAGAGATACCTGTGCTTAGAAGCAGAAGAAAAGAGGCTCTTGGGAGGCAGAGAGCCCTTTAAATACTAAATTGTGTTCTTGCACTCAGGTGAGGACTCAGGTGAGATTATAGGGAATTCTAGGAAGTACCAAGGACTTCTGGGGATTGAAGTCTGGGATTCAAATCTTAATTTTTACACTCCCCCTTTGATCATTATTGGGAAACCAGTTTCTCAAAAAGGATCATGAAAACATAATCAACTTAAAGATTACAATAATTTGAGGATAAGAGGAAAAAAGAACAAAACCAATAATTGCTAGATGCATTGACAAAAAACCAGTTGTGGGGAAGTCCCCTTTGGCATGAAAGTATACATACAAATAAATGTTTAATCAACCACACACAAAGTTCATTCTTGATCTTCTCGTGCAGCTTGTGGTCTGGTGGCATCTTCATGGTGTCTTCTCCAAACAGTTCAGTTTCTGGATTTGAAAGGTAGCATGTTTCTTAACCTAAAATTCTTCTAAAGAGGAATTTAAACTTTGCAATTTAAAATAATAATATTTTTACATTCCCCCCTTGAAGAAGGTGATTGAAAAACACAGGGATCATTTAGGGATGCATGGCTGAGTTATATGAATCAATTGGCAAGAGAAATTAAAGAGACATCAGAAAAATCAAAATAAAAAAAGATAATTTCTGGGTGAAATATAGACTATCAAAGTCTTATGTGTAAAAATTCCAAGTAAAGGAAAAATAAATCTATAAAAGGTCCTTGAATCAGGGCCCAATTAAAATGATATAAGCAAGTAAGCATTTACCCAGTCAGTAGCCAGGACTAAAGAAAGTTGCCACACTAGAAAAATAGAAAAGGGACTAGATTATAGGAGCCAGGTAGGAGCCAAGTTAGGGATACTCATCTGTAAGTTTTTTCACAAAGAGTGTGGATACAAGGAAGGCCTACGTCTTAACGTATGTTAAGTGTCGCAACCTCAATTCTTCACACTAGGTTCAAGTCCCTTGTATTGTCCTAGAAATGTATCAATCCTTCCTGGATTGGTTTCTTTGTTGACCTGTATGCTCTTTTGCTTCTTTGGCGCTGTAAAATGGCTCTTGCATATCTTGTCCTGGAATCGGCCAGAATCATTAAGCAAAGTCCCATATTTTTTTAAAACAATCAATGGCATCATTTTTATAGTCTCAAGCTTTTGGAGCATGCATTGATATTATAGGAAATGTATTTTAAACTTATATTACTGATAAATCAAAAAAGTTAAAGAAAATCTTAATACTGGTGACATGTGCTTCAAATATAAAAAGGAGAAAAATAAAAAAGCAAATAATAAAAGAGTTTTAAAATTCAAAAATATAGCTTATAATCATTGACACACTGTGTCAGCTAATAAAATATAGAAAATAATGCTTTCTCACCAAAAATGAGATCCATTTCCTTTTCATATCTGGCCATGATCCACTGTGAGTACAAGCAAATGAATTTTGCAAAGTAACAGTTTTTTTAAAAATAAAGAACAGTAGTACAAATATGTAGGTATCAATATCCCCCAAATTCTCAATATCCCAGTTAAATACAATAACAAACAAACTCACTATCATATTTCACATAAGTTGCTGTATGGCATTTTTAAAAGTCTATGAACTGATGGATATTTGTCACATTTTTTACAAACGTAGCAAATCTTTCAACCTTGGTAAACATATTTTTAAACAAAGTAAAACTTATTTGGGCCAATAACATCATCAATAAATCTAGATATCATTAAAAAATGTGGCAGAGGAGTCTAGGAAAAACCCAAACCTCTGTACTGTTGATGTTGGGTAAAGTGAGCTGAAGAGTTATAAATGAGAGATGTTCCTCTTTTGGGAGTGCTCTAGGGGTACGATGTGCCCTGGGATTAACTTCCCAGCTCCTTGGTATGAGACTGTGATGTCCCATCTGTTCACATTGTTATAAATGTGGGAGGTGGGGATTATAATTGTATTTAACTTCAGCTACTAAAATGGACCTTACCTCATGTTAGAAACAGGCAAAACGATCAGGAATTGTTGAAAAAAATCTAAAAATCATGTCTAAAAGACCCCTTAAAATCAATTGGAGATATTTAGCTCATTAAATTTTCCAAAGGTTGTTATACAATTGTAACCATGGTCTGATGGAGTCCATCTATTCTCTATGTGACAATTTACAAAGTCAAAACAGAAAAACTATTTTTATATGGGCTTCTTCCATAATGTTTGTTCAGTGTACTTTTAGGGAAAAAGCAACAGAATTTAACAGTAGTTAAAACCCAGTACATTAAAATGATTAAGTGTAACAGAATAGTATTGAATGCATTAATATATTGACTTAAAACCAACAAAATTAAATCTTAAACAAAACAATCAGTAAAATGCAATAAAATACAGAGATTTTTTTATAAAACATTGGAGTCTGAAATGCCTTAAAAATATAACCTCTAGTCTCTTTAAAGCTCCTTGGTTTTTTTTTTATCCATTTAGATGCCTATTGTCAGAAGGCAGAAGATTGGTAAGGGGTAGGCGATGGGGGTCAAGTGACCTGCCCAGGGTCACACAGCTAGGAAGTGTCTGAGGCAAGATTAGAACCCAGAACCCCCCATCTCTAGGCTTGGCTCTCAATCTACTGAGGCCCTGAGGTGCCTTCCCATGGTGAAGGTGGGTTTTAGGAATGTCAAATTGGGCCAAAGAATTGCAGAGAGTTGAAATTTTCCCCTGAATCTCAGGTGATATAAATAAAAGGATCAATGCACTCAAAAGATATCCTTTTAAAGCAGCCATGCTTGTAACTTCCTGTTTGGAAAAGTCTCTTCCGTCTCCTCATTATCCCCACTGTTGCCCCAGGCCGCGTGGAGGCTCATTGTAGTTTAAGGAAAGAACACCCCCGTTTTTACCAGTTGGTTTGTGGTCTTGAAGAAATTGGGGCAGCTACCAGCAGTGATCTGGGTTGGAGACCAGCATTGCTGGGGCTGGGTGGGGGCTGGACCAGGTGAGCGAAAGCACAGGTCTGGATTGCTGGAGCAAAGAAGAAGGCAGGCAGCAGCTGAGCGGGGAACGCTGGGACCAGATGAACTATCTGATGGCTGGAGCAAGCTGAATCAGAAACAGCTGTGCGAGGGTAGGTGAAAAACCTTGGCCAGAGAAATGTGGCTTTTTTGAGAAGTTCTCATCCCTTCGTGGTTGCCAGAACTGTAACAGCTAAATTAGTGTCTCTACTAAAAAGTATTATATTTTTATGAGGTTTATTAAAGATTATTAGAAATCAAGGAAATAAGAAAATACAAAATAAGAAAAGCATGTGCCCAGGGCTGAATAGCCCATTCACAGCCATTTACATCTTGCCTGCCAGGTAGAGAGATGCTTGTGCTTAGAAGTAGAAGAGAGGCTCTTGGGCAGCAGAGAGCCCTTTAAATACTAAATTGTGTTCTCACACTCAGGTGAGATTATAGGGAATTCTAGGAAGTACCAAGGACTTCTGGAGATTTAAGTCTGGGGTTAAATCTCCATTTTTACAATAGTCAACCTTACCTTATTTGCTGAGCCCTGGAGCTTACATCCCCTGAGGATACCACTGGAATCCTCAGGCAGAGGACCTTGGGAGTAGCTGTGTCTATTGTGACCTTGAGTCCAGAGACCTCTGTGGGCCCATAACTGGGGAATAAAGTAATGGATATCACAGAGTCTATAGCTCTAGGCCCTAAGGACTGGAAGTCAGATCTCCATGTTTTGAAACAAGGGACTTTGGAGATTTGAGAAACAGTGACTAGATACCTGTTCTATCCAAGGTTGGGGTGGTAGGTGAGGAAGGAGCATTACATGAGTCATTATAGTTGCTGAGGGACTGGGGCCCCATCAGCTGTGGTTAATTCCAGGAGAGTGGAGTCTCTGTCAGTTGCCACAGTGGGTGGCAATCTGACTACTTGAGGTTGCAGGGGCAGAACTGCCTGTTGGCTTTGGTTGGAGCACCTGAGGTCTATCATGATCTGGGGTTTAAGTGCAGGACTGGGAGTATATCTGGCCATGTAGTATAAAAACCAGAATAACAAAATAGGACCACACAAAAGAAACACACAAAACAACCTGGAAACCTGAGGTTACATATCCCAACAAACTAGGAACTCCTAGGATTCCAACAAAAAAGCCAATTATTAAGTCTATTGGTCTGGCTGCTAAAATTAAAAAAATAATAAAATAAATAAGAATAAGCAAGCAAAGGAGAAAGAACCCAACTATTGATAGCTATTACTTGGACAAGCTCAAACTCAGAGGACAATGAAGTAGAAATACCTATTTTGAAAATAGCAAAGAAATACAATAAATGGCTGTAAGCCAAAAAAAAAAAGCTTTTGGAAGAACTTAAAAAGGTCCCAAAAACCAAATTAAAGAGTTTGAGGAAAAATTAGAAAAAAAAAGAGAAAAGGAAAAAAATATGAAAGATCACCCAAATGAAAAATGAGAACCAGAAGCTCACAGAAGAAAATACTGTGTTAAGAACTAGAACTGGACAAAGGGAAACTAAAGATTTCCTAGGACAACAAGAAATTATAAAGCAAAATCAAAAGAATGAAATAATAAAAGAGAGTTATAAAACATCTTGTCACAAAAATAACTGACCTTGGAAACAGATCAAGGAGAGACAATTTGAGAATAATTGGCCTCCTTGAATGTTGCAATAAAAAAAAGGAATTTAGATAGCATACTCCAAGAAATCATCAAGGGAAACTGCCTAGAAATTCTAGAATCAGAAGCTAAAATAGAAATGGAAAGAATCCACCCATCATCACCTCAAAGAGATCCAAAGATGAAAATGCATGGGAACCTCATTGCTAAGTGCCATAGCTCCCAGGTTAAGGAGAAAATGCTACAAACAGTAAAAAAAATGAATACTGTGGAGCTAAAGTCAGAATACCATAAAATTTACACAGCATTTTGTAGAGCAAAAAAAGTGAACTGGACTTAAGATGTGCATAACTATAAAAGGTAAAAATGGATATTTAATGATATGGGGGAATGGGGGAAAAATGGGGAAAAATCCGGAACTCAGCAGAAAATTTGATCTAGAAGAAACATAACAAAGGTAATGAAATACTCATCATAAGCAATCCCAAAGATCAAAGTGTTTGATTCTTGCAAGAGAAAAAGTCATCTATGGTTCCTGGGAATTGTATCTTTGCCTCAGCATTTTGAAGGGATGGGTGTGGATGGAAGACTTCAGGTCTAGGTGAAAGTAAGGGAATGAATAAAAATGGAAGCAGAATAGACTTAGGAGGAGGTAGGGTAGAATGGTTATTTCACATGGAAGAGAAATTAGTGGAGGAACTGCCATGGAAAAGGGGATGAGGGGGTGGGTAGAACTACAGCCCTAGCTTTAGCAGACCTGGGGAAAAGGGAGAATAACTTATACAACTATAAGGATAAAAATATTCTTAGTGTATAGAGAAACCAGAGGGAAAGTGAATGGGATAAGGGAGGGACTGGGAGTCCCCTCAGGGGAAAAATAAGGGTGGGTTAAAAGAAAGGAGGGCAAGGGAATAAATTAAGGAAAAGAAGGGGAAGATACTTAGAGGGGAATACATATCAAGAGGTAGTGGGGTAAGGGGAGTTGATAAGGAAGGAACTCCAGACAAGATAGAGGAAGGATTTTTAGAATTAAACTTACATTAAGAAGTAGGAGGGCATGGTTGTGGGGATAAGGAAGGGATTTTTGGAAAGGTAGAAAGAATCAGAATTAAAAAGTAAAAGGGAAGGAACAAGGATGAGACCTTCGGAAAGATGGAATTAGGAAGACAAGAAAGAGTGGATAAGAGAGAATTAGGGGGAAGGGGTATGAATTGGAGAGGTATTTGTCAAAGGAAATTGGATATCTGTGGAGGAATATGGTGGAAAGACAGGAAGGGGGTGATGAGCAGTGAAGAAGTACAGAGTAGATGGAAATGCACAATAGCTATGACATTAGGTTTCAGTGGAATTAATTCACCCATGAAAAGAAAATGGATAGCAGAAAGAATTAAAAATCAGGACCTGACAAGGTGTTATTTACAAGAAACATGCTAAAAATGAGAGAAACATATAGAGTGAAGATGGTGAGCTGGATCAAAATATATTTTGCTTTGACTGATCCAGAGAAGGCAGGGGTAGTAATTATGATCTCTGACAGAATTGGGGCTAAAATGGATATAATTGGTAGGGATGAACAAGGTAACCCTATTATGTTGGGGAGTACTATGGATAATGAAGCATTATCAATATTGAACTTGTAGTTACCAAGAGTCATAGCATCCAGATTTTTTTTGAAATTTTCATTTAATTAATTAATTTAGAATATTTTTCTATGGTTACAAGATTCATGTTCTTTCCCTGCCCTCCCCAACCCCATTCCTGAAGTCAAAGCACAATTCCACTGGATTTTACATGTGTGTCCTTGATCAAAACCTATTTCCATATTATTGATGTGTGCACTGGGGTGGTGATCATTTGGAGTCTACATCCCCAATCATATCCCCATCAACCCTTGTGATCTAACAGTTGTTTTTCTTCTGTGTTTCTATTCCCACAGTTCTTCCTCTGGATGTGGACAGCATCTTTCTCATAAGTCCCTCAGAATTGTCCTGGATCATTGCATCGCTGCTAGTAGAGAAGTTCATTACATTCGATTGTACCACAGTGTATCAGTCTCTGGATAAATTGTTCTCCTGGTTCTGCTCCTTTCATGCTGCATCAATTCCTGGAGGTATCCAGATTTTTAAAGGAAAAATTAAATGAGATACAGATGGAAAAAATAAAAATAATAATAGTAGGGGACTTTAATTTTCCTTTCTCAGAACTAACTAAATTTAACAAAAAAAGCAAGAGGTGAGAGATGAATAAAACCTTAGATAAGTTAAATATGATAGATATATGGAGAGTCCCTACACACCTAAATAAGGCTAGTAATAGATCTAAGCCTGCATGCACACATAATCCAAATACAGTTTCTGGTGAGACAGCATTGGTTTAGAGACCACAAATATTCTGTAGAAGTCTTACTTTAACATTTATCATTCTATGAAGGTAATCCTGCATTGCTGAGGGGTTGTGGCATTGGAACAAAATTTTCTCTGGGCATGATCCTGCTAGAAAAACTTGGTTTTAGAAAGAGTATGGTCTTGACAACAGATTGTGTCTGTTGCTTAAGGATCAATCTAGTTAAATAGCCCCCCCCCCCCATAATGTATGTTAACTGAGAACCAGATGCATTAAGTTGGTCAAACTAAATGCTGGTAGGAACATGGAGAAACAAGCCTTATATTACATTGTTAGAGCAGCTGTGAATTATTTTTTTAGAAAACAAGATGGAAATATGCATTAAGAATTGTAAAGCTGTTCATGCTTATTGACCTAGGGATCCCATTACTTGGATTTGGCCCTCAGGGCATTATTGAGAGGCTATAAAGCTGTGTATGTATGAAAATATTAATGGAAGCTTTATTTGTATGACAAAATAACTGGAAAAAACCACTTGCAATGATTGGGAGAGATAGCTGAATAGATTGTGATATTTGAATGTAATGGATTACATTAGAAATTACAAATATTAAAAATGTAAGGAAAATAAGGGAAATATCTGAAGAGATGAAATCAGAAGAAAAGAGAATGAAAATAATATATGCCAGGATTATATTTTTAAAAATAAGATCCATAAAATTGTGAAAAAAGTATCAAAGTAAAACAAATCCAAAGGAAACTCAAAAGCAGAGGATGTTTATATTAGCACATATATAAAATTTACATATTTTAAAACATTGTAAACACTGTGGAGTTTATAATTTTGTATATAATTTTAATGCATTTATTTATTTAAAAAATTTGTTGTTGGTGGTGGTGGTTGTTACTAAGTACATAATAAAAAAAAAGCAAATGACTAAGGTAGAATTTGAACTCAGATCTTTCTGATTCCAGAACTAGTGCTCTATCTTTTTCACTATGTAGGTGCCTCTTCATATATCATTCATGTTCCACGGGATTTGAATTCAAGAGGAGAAAGTTTCGATGAGTGATAACTAAAATTTGTATAGCACTTTGTGCTAGGCAGTGTGGGAAGTGCTTTATAATTATTATCTCATTTGTTCCTCACAAAAACTCTAGGAAAAAAGATCCTCTTAATATCCTCATTTTATAAATGAGGAAACAGGCAAACAAGGCAAGGGACTTGCCCAGGTTTACCCAGCTATTAAGTGATTAAGGCAGAATTTGGACTTGGGTCTTCCTGATTCCAGGTCCAGTGCTCTATTTTCATCATCACCATGGTGCCTCTTAATTAATCTGTGTGCCCCAAGGGAATGGGTTACATGACAACAAAGTTTTGATGGAGGGTAGGGTAATAAGTGAAGATCTAGCACATAAGACCCTGTGTAAGTGGGCAAACTAAGCAAGGATGCCACAGAGAGGAACACTCACGAGGACTGGGAGTACCACTGAAATTACTGGCTAGTTTGTTAGAAGGCTGATAAAAAGGAAGATGTAGAGAGATTTGAACATAAACATCATCCATCTTCTGACTTTGCTCAGGGTAGGAGGAGATTTCTCTCTCTCAGGGGTAAGCCAGAAAGATGCTCAGTCAACCAACTTTGTGGGTGCCTTGAGATCTTTTGGAATGATTCCTATGTGATACCCCCCACCCCCAACCAATTAGCAAGAATTTTTTGAGCACAGCTCTGTGGAAGAATGGAAAGAGCCCTGGATTTGGAGCCTGAGGACCTAGTTTCAAGTCCCTGTCTCAGCTTTTTGACCTTGGGCAAGTCACTAAACCATTTGGGGGCCTCAGTTTCTTTACCTGTAAAATGAAGGAATTGAACTTAATGATTTTGAAAGGTCCTTCTAGTTCTAAATCTGTGATCCTATGATTTAAGATCAAAGATATGATCCTGTTTTCAAAGAGGTTATGTTCTATTTGGGGAACTTATGGAACATTTAAAAAAATTTAATTTTAAAATTTAAAAATTTGAAAAGTCCGTGATAGCTATGCATTGTTAAAGTTCAGAAGAGAGAGGGATCTGTAAAAGCCCAATATGTGGTCGGAACACTGTAAAAAATTGTTGGATGGATAAATTACCTGGGATAAAAGAATTAAATTGCAGAGATGGAAGGCACCTCATAGATAATTGAATCCACTTTTTACAAATGAGGAAACTGAGGGTTCAGAGAAGATAAAAGATTTTTTCTAAAGCCTACATAGCTAATGGGTTTCAGAGAGAGAACTAGAATCTGTCTCTGACTTTCCTGCCCAGGGCTCTTTCTGTTACAGAGTTCAGGAATATAGAGCCACAAAATCTGGCTTGGATGGGTGCCCAGAGACCACCTACTACTAGACAGGATAGTGGCTAGAGAATGGACCTTGAGTCAAGATGACTTGAAATCAAATCCAACCTCTGACACTTAACACTTGTGTAACTCTGGACAAGTCATTGAACTACTGTCTGCTTCAGTTTCGTGAACTGAATAATAAAATAGGAATAATAATAGCACCTACCTCCCAAGGTTGTTGAGAGGATAAAAAAAGAGATAATATTTATAAATTACTTTGAGAACTTTAAGGAGCTATACAAATGCTGCTGCTGTTGTTATTATGGAACTGTGAGCTACTTTATAGCATACCCAACAAGTGGTCATTTTGGCTTTTACTTGAAGATCTTTAATGGGGAAATTAGGCAGTCCAGTTCACTTCTGGAAAGCTCTAATTATCCAGAAGTCTGGACTGTCTCCACAGAAGATGTCATTGAAAGATGAATTACATGAGAAGAATGGATGAAATGAAAATTATTCCTCTTCTATGGAGAGATGGGTCATTTTGCTTCTGAGGCAAGTCATTATTTTATAGCAAAAGCTTTATAAAGGGCAGAGTGGATTTTCTGTCCCCTCATCATTTCCTGTATCTCAGTCCATTAGTAGCCACAGATTTCCACTAGTCACTTAGTTTAGTAAACAGATGTTTTTCAGTCATATCTGACTCTGTGTGATCCCATGGACTATAGACATCCATAGGGTTTTCTTGGCAAGGATGCTGAAGTGATTTATCATTTCCATCTTCAATGGATCATTTTGTCAGGCAATTCTGATTGACTTGATCACTTAGCTAGGAAGTGTTGGAGATCATATTTGAAAGAAGTTTTTCTTGACTCTCAGCCCAGCCCTTTATCTACTGAGCCACCTTGCTTTCTCTTGATAGTAAGCATATATTTCATCCATTTCTATTAGAATATTTCTTGATTGTCATTTGAGACTCTTTCCACTACTATTGCTTAACAACCTCTCCTTCTTTGAGGTAATTACGATCTGAATATATGACCCCTCTTGGATCCTGGTGGATATTATCTATTGACATTCAAGATATGCTTCCTCCTTCCTCAATGGATTTAGTACCTAATTCACACTATTCCTCTCCACCCCAACTACTTTCATTCTGGGGGACTTCAGAAAGCATGTTGGTATTCTCACAAATACTCTAACTTCACAATTCATTCAATAAATCCATAAACATTTATTAAGCACCTACCAATCACTACTAATTCTTAGTCTACTTTTTTTTCATGACCTATGCCTTTACTCCATCTCACTTATGGCCATACCCTTGATCTTGCCATCACACACAAATATTCCACTTCCAGGTTCAAGAACTCTAAAATTCCTTTACCTCATAATTTTTGACTCTTACCTCTTTCTGTAAGCTGCATGACACAACCTTGTTCTTTGTCCTTGTGTTCAGTTTTTTCATTCCTAAACACATTCAGAGTCCTCATTCTCTGGTCATACATTTCTTCCTGCCCAACCTTTTTATTTATTTATTTATTTTTATTAAACCCTTACCTTCTGTATTGGAGTCAATACTGTGTATTGTCTCCAAGGCAGAAGAGTGGTAAGGGCTAGGCAATGGGGGTCAAGTGACTTGCCCAGGGTCACACAGCTGGGAAGTGTCTGAGGCCAGATTTGAACCTAGGACCTCCCATCTCTAGGCCTGGCTCTCAATCCACTGAGCTACCCAGCTGCCCCCTCTTCCTGCCCAGTCTTGACCTTTTTGATGAACCAGCTTCATTTCACAATCTCTTTCATCCTTATCCCATCACCAATAATCATGCCTGGCTAAATCCCAGCCTTGGATTACCTTTTGGTATTTTTTTTATTCTTATTCATTCTATTGAATAATGCTGGAGGAAAAGCACACATTATATGAATCCACTACAAATTTGTTATCTAATCCCAATTGGATCCCTGTTGTAGTCACACAGTCCTTCTCCTCCTCCCTGATAATATTCTTTATCTTACCACATCTCCAAGCTTTTTTTTCTTTCCTCAATACCTCATGATATCCCCTCACCCTATCCTTTGCCACATAATGGTTGAAAAAAAAAAACACCACAGGACATTTGCCAAGAGTTCTCATTTCTCTTCACCTCACATTCCTCTGACAACATCCTCCATTATCTTCTAAGAAGTCTTTTTCTTTGCCAAGGCTAACCCCTATAAATGCAAACTTTATCCCATCTCCCTTCCTTGCCCTGTTTTTTTTTTCCTAGCCAACTGTTCTTGCTATCATCATGTCTTTCTTTATAATCTCCAGTCTCTGTTTACTTTTTTATTGCCTGCTCTCTATAAACTTATCCATGTAGCTTCCATCTTTAAAAAAAATCCTCATTAGATTCTATCATCTCTAATGGCTTTTGCCCCATATCTCTCTTCCCTTCTTAGCTAAAATGCTTGAAAAAAATAATCTATATTTTAAAAACTTTTTTCCTTTAACTTTTACCTCTTCTCTACTAATTTTCAATAAATCCCCTTCAGTCCTGGCTTCTGATCTTGTCATTCAACTAAAATTGCTCTCTCCAAAGTTACCAGTAATCTCTTAATTATCAAATCTCATTAACT
>NC_077227.1:60238464-60255964 GCF_027887165.1 Monodelphis domestica
ACATGAATTGAAGAGATCATGAAGAAAGATAACATGGAAAGAAAAGAAAACTCATAGTTTGACATTTGAAGCTCTTTGAAACTTGGCTCCTTCCAACTTTTCCATTTCTCTTACAAATTTCCTCTCTAAATACTCCATAATGTATCTACACTGACTTCCTTGTGGTTTCTTGCACATGAGGCTCTATCTCTTGACCCCATGCCTCTGCACTGGCTTTCCCCTCTGCCTTGAATGCTTTGTCTCCTTATTTCCGTATCTTTGTTTCCTTTAAGACTCAGCTCAAACTATTTTCTGTAAAAGGTCCTTCTATGTATGGTTACCCCCAATCTAGTCTGTAGTTTCATCCCCCATATGTGCCTTTTAAACTATCTGTTTATATGCATATTCTCTCCTCCCATATATCAGAATGTAATCTCTTTGAAGGCAAGTTCTGTTTTTGCCTTTTCTTTGTATCTCCTGAGTTTAGCACATTGCCTGGCACATAGAAAGCACTTAATTGACGGACTGTCAGCCTCCCTGTTGTTGTCTCAGCAGCTAGATTTTTAGTCTTGAACGGGTTCCGCTACTGCTGATTCCTTCCTTTGGGACTGCCTGTAAATGGGGTGAGCAAAATCAGCCTCTGTAGTTTGGGAGACTTTTAATTACTCTCTTTTGTACATGGATGATTAGAATTATTCCAACTTGGGAAGGCAATTAGTAAATTATTATTATTAGTTTTCATTTGTGCAGTGCAGCCCTTTGAAGAGCTGAGCAATTCATTGTCATCTGATTAACCAGCACAGAGAGAGAGAGGCCTTGATTGCAACAAACAGCTCCAGTCCCTGAGCTAGCTCTGAAGACACAAATGGAAAGGTTTCAAGATATGGATTTTGAATGAAATGCTAGGAAAACTCACAGAATCCAACATTTGGTTCCCCATCTTCTTCTTAGTGGTTAAAAGAAACTTGGATAGAGAAGGAATCTGCCTCAGAGTCACATTGGGTTTTCAGTCCTGGTTCTGGTACTGAATTTCTATGTACCCTTGAGCAAGTCATTTCCCTTCCTTTAGACCTCAGTTTTCCCATATGTAATATACAATGGGTGGAATAATCTGTAGCATGAGAGAGTAGGACTAGATGACCCCTAAAGTCCCTTCTAGCTTTAGTTATAGATCATGTGATCCTTCAAACAGGGGAAATCAGAAAATTGGGCCCAAGCAAGCCTTGAAAGGTAATAAGGATTCAAGAGGTCCAGATGAACATTCTACACATGGAGAATTATACAAAGACATGAAGGCAGAAACCAGATGTCACTGAATGTTGCTTCCCAGGACTTGGGTTTAAACTGAGCTTTACTCCTTTCTATCTTGCTGTACGTATCTACTACTGTGGGTCTCAGTTTTCTAATCTGCAAGATGGGGGTTGGAATAAATGACTCCTAAGGTCTCTTCTAGTTTTAGATCCTGTGATCTCTCTGGCTCTGAATTTCAGTGAACCTGAGATTCTAGCACCAATGAAGTTCACCACCATATTTTGATAGAGTATAACTTCTGTTGAATCCTCTCTTTTATTCTCTTGTAAAATTGGCAGCTGGACCCTCTGGCTATTGACTATATAAAGACATCAAGAAAGCAGGATTTCTCAGAAATTTGGGTACTCTGTTCCATCCCATTCTAATTCCAGTCTATCTTTTTCAGAATTATTTTACACCATCCCTCTCATACCTATTAAAGGGGATATTCAAGTACAACTAGCCTATTTGCTCTTCCCTGACTATGGCATTTAGTTCCTGCTTCTATAATCCTCCATGTCTGGAATGTTTTTCTTCCTCATTTCTTAGCAGTTTTCAAGGATTGATTGGGCACCATCTCCTGATTTTCTTTGTTTTTACGATCCCATGATACATACCTTGAGCTGGAAGGAATTTGGGATATCATCTAGTCCAACTCTCTCATTTTATAGGTGAGGAAAGAACAGAATGATTATTGTGGAAAGAGCCCTGTTTTTGGCATCAGAGGAATTGAGTTTAAATATCATTACTACTTGTATGACCCTAGGTAAGTCACTTAGCTTCTCCAGGACTCAGTTTCCTCATCCATAAGATGATACTAGGGACTAGATACTTCTAAAGTCTCTTCCAAACTCAGAACTATAATTTAATGATCTTGAGAAATATGAGCCCAGAAATTTTTAGTGATTTACCCAAGTTCCAGTAGGTTGTAAACAGCAGAACTGGGATTTGAACTTCGGTTTTGAGACTTTCCCTCTACTCTGGCACTACTACTATGTATATAATTGTATTTATTCATCTGAATTTACATTGTATACTTTTAGGAGAACATAAACTCTTTGAGGTCAGAGATTGTCATATTTTTGTTTTTGTATCCCTCACTCTTACTACAGTGCTCGGCACATAGTAGGTTTTTAGTACATTCCTGTTGAATTGAGTTGAATTCTGCTTAGGGCTATAACCAGAAAGATTATTTTTTTTAAAGGATAGGAGAACATATAGGAAAGAAATTCCACTTAATAATTCTCTTAAGTGATGAAAAGTGCTCATGCTGGCTAGCCCTGGAAGGCACATTATAACTCTGAAGTGGAAGGCCTTCCCATCTTCATTAAAGCAATGTAACGTGATCTCACACAAAAAGGATATAGGAAAGGCAAAAGGAAGAGGCAGCAGCTTTTCTCAAGTAACTCGAGAGGGAATTTTGTTGGCAGACAACCAAACTCATAGACAATAACCTTCCCTGCCTGGGATCTTCACTTTGAAGCCACAAGCTGCTGAAATTTTGGCAACGGTGTGGTCATTGTCAAAGGGCTGGAGAGAGGCACTTATGCCTCAATACTTCAAGAATCCATGATTACATCCATGTTGGTCCTTCTTTACCCATTCAACCCATTCATACCTAGGGAAATTATTTTCACAAGTGGTTGTGGTTGAAAATATTTATCCTTTAATGGTCAGTCATGGCATGAGGACTCTGCAATTATCAAAGATGGTCCTTGGGGAAGGTAGCACAGGGTAGATAGAGTGCCATGCTTGGGATCTGGAGAACTTCTAATATGTCCTCACATACTTCTCAGATGTGTGATCCAGGGCAAGTCACTTAACCAAGATTGCCTTGTCACTCTTTTGTCTTCGAACTGATAGTAAAATTGAAAATAAGGGCAAAAAAGGGGGGAAAAATTAGTCCTTGGACAACAGGCATAAAGTCTACTTTGCTTAAAGTTTTTCCATCTTGGCAAGAACTGTCAGCCCTTTGAGAACCAGGCATCACTTCTATATTGCATCACGAGGAGGTATCTTATGAAAGTTTTGGTGAAAGTTGAATGACTTTCATGCTCTTTTACTCCCCTAAAGTTCTTCTAGATTCTCTCATTATCACATCCACAAAGGGCTTGTTTTCCATTCTTGTCTTTCAATCTGTGCTTCAAAGAGATACCAGAGATACCACCAGTATGGTACACAGTAAAGAAGGCTAGATTTGTAGTCAGAGGAGCTTGATTCAAATCTTGGCTCTTTCCCCTTTATGGGATCCCCATTATGGGATTTTGTTCAAATCACCCATGACTCCAGGCTACAGTTTATAGACTTGAAGTATGAAGAGATCAGGCTCTCTTTTAGCCCTAAATATGAGTCTATTTCAAAAATATTCCTTTGATCATCATAAAAGTCATCTTCAAAATCATTCAGATCATTCCTCCCTCTTCCTCCATTTTATAGATGAGAAATTGAAGCCTGGAACAAAGTCACACAATGAGCCGGTAGAAGATCTGGAGTATGATTCAGGCATCCTGATGGCCACTTGTAGAATTTTTTGTTATGTTATATTGTATAGAGCCTTTGGATAGAGCACTGGTCTAGGAAGGAGAAATACCTGAGTTTGAATCCTACTTCAGAAACTCACTGAACTCTGGGCAATTCAGTTACTTCTTTCAGCCCTGGTTTCTTCCTCTTTTTCAATCAGTCATTGTCAATTATATCGGACTCCTTTTGACCCCATTTGGGTTTTTTTTTTTTGTGGCAAAATAGTGGAGTGGTTTGCTATTTCCTTCTCTAGCTCATTTTACAGATGAGGAGACTGAGGCAAACTGGGTTAAGTGACTTGCCCAGGGTCACACAGCTAGTAAGTATTTGGGACTAGATTTAAACTCAGGAAGATGAACATTCCTGATTCCAAGCCCAATGCTCTCTATTCTATATCTCCTCTTCCTCTATACAATAGGGATAATGAGACCCTCACCTCCCAGGGTTGTTGTGTGGATCAAATGATATAATATGCACATCATTTTACAAACCTTAAATGTTCTATCAATGGTTAGCATTGTTGTTAATTATTCATTCATTATTATTAGTTGTTATTGTTATACCCTGGCTGAAACTCTTTGGGGCCATCTCTAGAAGGAGATCTATTGCCTTCCCCTTGTGATAAATGCAAGACAATTGCGTTTTTGCCTATGAATTCCAACACTGTTCCTCACAGGGAGGCGAGACAATGCAATAGCCAGGCAGCTGGAGAGAGACAGCAAGAGAAGGAGTATGTCTGAGTGGGGCCCTTGGAGTGGCTCCCTCTCTCCTCCAGCTTCTGTGTCCTTGCACAGAGCTAGGAGCAGACTTCCCGGTGGTAATCATGAAATGAATGCTGCTCTTACATCTCCATCTCTGACATAATAATGCACCAGGGTCCATCCATCTGCATAATCATCTTAACCTGCTCCCACAAGAGAGTTTAAAAGGTCTGTGCTGTTGGAAAATGACCATAAAGCCTGGATGAGTATACCTTTAGTAGCAATGCCAGCATCTATCACAGGGTAATTAGGAGCAAAGTCCAGGGCTGCCAAAAACCACTTCTGGAAAGTATCTTGTGCTTGCTTGTCTGTGCGGCGGGTCGAAAGGGAAGGGTAGAGAATAGATACTGTTATTCTCTAGCTTGTGCTCCCTTTCTCAAGTCAGCAAATGCCTCTGTTTCCATGGTACGGATAAGAGAGTGATGCTTGGAAAATAGCTCTGTATTTGGAGTTAAAGACCTGGGCTCAAATCCCAGATCTGCTCCTTTTGTGGACAAGCCATTGAACCTCTCTGAACTTCAGTCCTCTTGTCTGTGAAAGAAAGAGATTGGACTAGAATCCCTCTGGGCTCCAAAACTGATCCCTGATCCTATCATGCTGTGTCTTTCCTCATTGTAAAGAGAATGTTGAAAAATCGTTATCCACCTTTCCAAATATACCATTGACCATATGGCAAAAAGGATCGTTGGATCCAATATGGCGGTTTAGGCTGGAAAGGCTGAGATCCTTCCCCCCTTTGCGCTTCAGGCAAGAGAGGGAAGGAATCTGAGGTACTCTCTCACTTTACCACAGAGGGGCATGGGGATTAAGTCACTTGTACCAAAAGCCAGAGGAAGAGGCAGTAAATACCAGAAATCCAGGTCTAGTCTCTCTTAGAGCTCTGGTTTTTCCATTCCACAACAGAAACTTCAGCTTTACCCTAAGGATTCAAAACAGAGTCCTGGGGAGGGGGGGGGGGGCAAGAGACAAAGAAGGGGGTGTGGCCGCCCAGGGACAAAAAAAAAAGTGAAATAATGAATTCCAACTAACAGGTCGTTGGTGGGAATTACTGGTTACTTGGTTAAAATGGACCCGTTTTTCTAAAGTCACAAGAAGAGGGTGGGATGTAAGGTTAAAAAAAAGATAAGAGAAATCAAGAGAAAAAGATGCTGAGGGAACAAACCAACTTCAAAATAAACCAGCTGTGTACAGGAGAGAGTCCTGGCCCTCCTTCACTCAGTCACATCTGCCTCAGCATTGTATTCAAGCTGAAACCTTGGAGAGGGACAAAAACTCAGAGTTAATGAGTCTTCCCTGGGTTCTGGTCAGCCAGCTGCTGCTTTGTTATTCTTCAACTAGCAAAGCATATTTCTTCCAGACTCTTCCCTTGGACTGCCAGGCTGGAACTCAACAAGTCATGTTTCTCTCTCTCTGACCCACTTTGAGTCACAGACGTCCTCTTCACGGACTTGAATAAATTGCCTTGCAGAGACCTGCCATAGCATCTCCTTCACTGACCTCTTGTTCTGTAGCCACTTGAAAATTTCTTGTTATTTGTCTATAACCTCAGCGCAGCCTCCCTTTCTTCCTCCCTTGTCACTTTCTCCTGTTTTCTGAAACTTATCCTGCAGTCTTCCATGTCCTTTCTCTGGCATTTTGCCTTAACATCTCCTTATAGTCCCTTAAAGCCTCTCTTCACCTGTCTCCTGTAGTTCCTTGATTACTAGGGAATCAGCAGGCTAGTAGGTGGCAAAGCTCACTTGCGAACTTGCCTATTGAAACTAAGCTTATTCCAACCTCCTTTTATAAGGAAAAAAATTCTAGGGAAACAAGCAGATTGTATGCTGGTCATATTTTAGCACACAAAAGCCAGAAGGGTAGAAGGGAGAATAAGATCAGAAGTTTAGAATGCATTGAGTGTAACCCTCTTGTTTTTTCTTTTTTAAAAACCCTTGCCTTCTGTCTTGGAGTCAATACTGAGTATTGGTTCCAAGGCAGAAGAGTGGCAAGGGCTAGGCAATGGGGGTCAAGTGACTTGTCCAGGGTCACACAGCTGGGAAGTTTTTGAGTTCAGATTTGAATTTAGGACCTCCTATCTCTAGGCCTGGCTCTCAATCCATTGAGCTACCTAACTGCCTGGTTCCCCCCAACCCTCTTGTTTTACAAAGATACTGAGACTCTAGGAAGTTGAATGAATTGCTCAGTATTACAAAACTGAAAATCTCCCCAACTTCAATTGCAATCCCCAGTCTAATATGCCAAAGGGTGTGCCCCCCCCCCCATATACTTTTAACTACACCTGTTGGGTGCAGAATCAAAGTCTGTTATTTCAGACAATTAACTGATTTAGAATCAGCAATTCCTGGAACTCCTGTTTAACCCTGGAAGGGGAAGATGCACCCTCAAATTGCATTTCAGGGATATTTATCAGTGAAATTTCACTGAGACTCTGTAGAGGTTGGCTTTGTGGTCTGGCAACTACCACACCTTGTTGTTTCCTTAGATTTATTTATTTACTTATTCATTCATTCATTCATTCATTCATTTATCTATCTGTTTGTTTGTTTATTTATTTATTTTTAAAGTCCTGCTAATACTTTTGCCATAGTTTTTGCTGTCATATTACGTCTCATACACACAGAGACACATTGACTACTCCTCTATAACAAAGAAAAATTGTTAAACAAAACCACCAATACAGTGAAAGCATTTGATGTCCTCTGTAACATTAACCACCATAATCCCAGCCTTCTTTAGCAAGAGTAGGGAAGTGTGTTTCACCATCTATTCTCCAGGGTTAGGAGTGGTCATTAAAATCAATCAAGAGTTCATACTTGCATTTTAAAGGGAAAACTTCCTGCTGATCTGAATTTTGGCTTCTCTTTTTTATAACCTCAAAGCTGATGTAGGTATGTGCCTAAACATAGATTAACCCATGAATATAGACTATGCTCCTCAATTGGGAGGAAAAAAAATAGATATCTGTAAATACCCAAAATTAATACATTTTTTAAAAAGACTGTAGGGGGCTGCTAAGTGGCACAGTGGGTAGAGCGCCACTCCTGGAGATAAGAAGATCTGGGTTCAAATTTGAACTCAGACATTTCCCTGCTGTGTGACCAGGGACAAGTCACTTAACCCCAATTGCCTAGCCCTTACCACTCTTTTTTTTTTGCTGACATTATATCATTTATTCTTTTTATATTTACATTTTTAAAATTTTAAACCCTTATCTTCCATCTTAGAATCAAAACTGTGTGTTGGTTCCAGGACAGAAGAGTGGCCCTTACCACTCTTTTGCCATGGATCAATTCTTAGTTTAAATTCTAAAATGGAAGGTAAAGTTTTTTTTTTAATAATTCTAGAAGATTTTAAAAAAATTCTTCATTTGAAATAAAAATGCTTTTACCTTTATTACTTCTCTTGTTTCTTCTACCCAATCTTTTTCATTAAAAGTGTGATGCAAAGTAGCACACAGGTTATTCAGAATCAACTAATTAGCTAATAAATATTTATTAAGTACCTACTATGTGCCAGCTATTATATTAAACACATGAGATACAAAAATAGGTGAAAGACAATCTCTGCCCTTATAGATCTTACAATCTAATGGAGGAGTCTATATGTAAACATATATATGTCTATATCTCTATATATCTTAAGCTGTATACAGAACAAAGAGGAATTAATTAAGAGAGAGAAGACTAGAATTAAGAGGGAGTGGGGAAGACTTCTATTAAAAAATGGGAAGCCAGACATGGGGAAAAATGAATTTGGCCTCTATTTGAAGCATCTTCTGAACATGATGCTTTTCCTGAGCTCATCTATAAAGAGATGGGTGGATGGGTGCATGTATTATTGGTCTCCCTCTGCTCAAGTGGATTGATGGAAAACAACCATCTGTTTTGGACCTGACTTCCTACCCACTCCTAGTTCAGTTGTCTGGCTCTTCTCTAGTTTCCCTCCTCTTCAGAGCATCTCCATCCCCCAGACTGACTACCACAACATTGCACTAAAAACCAGGAGGTTGGATTTCTAATTATAATACCTCAGATTTGCATCATGATTATACTCCTAATTCTTATATTGTCTGTGTGCCTTCAGGCAAATCACTTGCCTTTGTTGGTCCTTAGTTTGCTCATCTGTAAAATAAAAGGGGCAGCCAGGTGGTGCAGGGGATAGAATGGGAGAATTTGGAATCAGGAGAATTCATCTTCAGGAGTTCAAATCTGGCCTCAGACACTTACTAGCTGTATAACCCTGGGCAAGTCACATAACTCTGCCTCAGTTTCCTCATCTGTAAAATGGTAAACTAGTATCTTTTCCATGAAAATCCCAAAATGGGGTTATGAAGAGTTGGACATGACTGTAAAGACTGAACAATAACCACGAAATAAAGGGATTGGTTTGGGTGATCATCAAGGCTCTATATAATTCTTAAAAACACACACACACACACACACACATAATAAAAACCTTACCCTCTGTCTTAGAATTAATACTAACTATTGATTCCAAGACAGGCAATGAGGGTTAAGTGACTTGCCCAGGGTCACATAGCTAGGAAGTATCTGAGGCTAGATATTAACTCAGGACCTCACATCTCCAGGCCTGGTGCTCTATCCCCTGAGCCACCTAGCTGCCCTATATCTAGTTCTAAATATGTCCTATAATTCTACATACTTCCATATTACAATGCATGCTTATTGAAGATTTGTTGACTAATAATTAAGATTTTCTGTTTGCCCCAGCATCCATTTTTAATGACTTGTCAAAGTCTGAATTCTCAATCTCTTACTCAGTTTCTGATTCAGGTAGCTCTTTCTTGCAAATCTCTACAGACAAATCTAATATTTCCAAGGACTCAGTCCACAGGCACTTATTAAGTATCTACTGTGTACCAGCACTAGGGATACTAAGAGAAAAAGGAAATTAATTCTCTGCTGTAAGATCACATTCTTTTGAAGTGATCTTACAAATCAGTGAATTCTAGAAGGAAATCCATTGGTTAGTGCTCATCCTTGATGATTTAAGAGGGGAAGAAACAAACATTTATTCAGTATCTACTACATGCCAGATGCTGTATTAAGCATCTTACAAATATTATCTCATTTGATCTTCTCAGTGGTCTGGTAAGGTAGGTGATATTATTATCCCCATTTTACAGTTGAGGAAATTGAGGCAGACCATTAAGTGACTTGTCCAGGATCATACAGCTAGTAAGTTTCTGAGGCTGGATTTGTGCTAGGGTCTTCTTGGCTATAGATCCAGTGCTCTGTGCCCTATACCACCTAACTGCCTAGTATGAAGAAATCTCCAACTCTGAGATTCTGGAGAGCTCAAGTGACTTGAGATCACAAAGGTAGTAAGCAACCAAGATGGGATTTAAAACTTTTAACTCTACAGCTAACACTCTATTCTCATTGTAAAAGGAGTCTTGACTGGGCTATACCATAGAGATTCTCTGGTACTTTTAAGAATTTGCTTATATATTATTTTCTACTGGACAAAGATGCCTTGGGGCTAGAGAAACAAAGCTACTCTGTCAGGAGTCACTAAAGATCAAATGAGAAATGGAAACAAAACATTACTGATATGCTTCTGTAAGTCACTTGAGGGAACAGGCTTTGATTTACAAATAAAATAAAACAAACCCAAACTGTGCTTAACACATGCCCCATTTCCATAACACATCTCTTTTACAAAGGAAGAGCCATTTGTCCTGGTGTCAAGGGTTTGGATTCAAAAATGGTTGTCTTGTGCCACTGTTTCCAAGAAAGAAGTGTAAGATCTTGGAATTGTAGAATTTCAGAATTGGAAGGAACCTTATACTGGAGTCACCTGAGTCCTGCCTTACTCCCAAGGAACTCTCCTTAAACTGTTCTCTCTGATGGCTCTGGGGCAGTGACAGTCCTCTGATTTCATTGCAAGGCAATATATTCTACTATTAGAAAATTTTTTCTCTTACTTCATTTGAAGTAATATATATTATATGAATTCCTTACCTAAACCCATCACCTATTCCATTCCCTATTTTCAAATAGCATCTGATCATTGCTATCCAGGGGACTTATATACTTAAAAAATACCTCAAAAACCTTTTACCTTATGTCTTAGAATCAATACCATGTATTGGTTCCTAAGTAGAAGAGTGGTAAGGGTGAGGGCAATGGAGATGAAGTGACTTGTCCAGGGTCACACAGCTAAGAAGTGTCTGAGGCCACATTTGAGCCCAGAACCTCCTGTCATTAGACCTGGCATTCTATCCATAAGCTACCTAGCTGCCCCAAGACTTGTACACTTTGATGGTTACGTAATTTGATTGCTGTGGATGTTCCTAATGACTGCAGAATGTTGACTGCACCATTTTCCTTTTCTACACTATGCTTGTTCATGATCTTCCACATGTTCTTTATAGAAGCTTGATCTCAAAGGCTGGTGGACTTCCTCTAGGTCTCTGAGCCTTCTGTGGATCACCAGTATAGCACCGAGATTGTCTATCTGCTGTCCTTTGTTCTTAACACTTGAGTATCCCTTCCCTCTCTTTTCCCAGGCTTTGCTGAGATCTTTTATTCCAGCTATAACCCACAAGTTACTCTTCCTGATAAGCCATAATCTGCTTACTCTTACCATGTGTCTTACCATTCCCTGTTGAGTCACCTTTAATTTGAATTCTTCTGAGATCCTTTTATTTCTTGACTTGTAGTTACCCATGACCATAACTACTTACAGCTACTTATGATAGACCAGCATTGGTGAATGTTTTCAAGTTTGTGTTGCCCAGACTGCAACTTCAAGCTGCCTGTGAGCCCCCTAAATTATCCCAGAGGGCATAGGGAGAAGTGTTCCCTTTGGGTTGCTGGACAGAGGGGGTAAGGCATGCAAAAAATGTCCTTGGGCATTGGGAAGAGGGGGAATGGAGCAGCTTGCCACCCCCCATCCCATGCTGAGCTGGCAAGTGTGCCAATCCTTCACCAATGCTGGTGATAGACAAAAAGATGTATATCAGTCGAGAAAAGAATAGCTTTTTCATTAAGGAACAGTTTGGAATTATAGAAGGTGTTATATAGTTTTCCAATTGAGATCCAGCTTGCTTTGTTCCTGCTCAGGTCTAGGGCCAACTTGTTTTTTAGTCTGAGATAGTTGTCCTTTAAGATTGCATTTTGCTAAGTCTTGGTATTTACATAGGATTCGACAAAACAAAGATCCAAGCTTTTAGAAGAAGAACTCAGTATTTGACAAAAACTGCTGAGAAAACTGGATAACAGTATGGTAGAAACTAGGCACAGACCAACACCTCATGCCATATACCCAGGTAAAGTCAAAATGGATACATGATTTAGAAATAAAAGGTGACAATGTAAACAAATTAGTGGTGCATGGAATAGCTTACCTGTTAGGTCTATGGGAAAGGGAAGAATTCAGGTCCAAACAAGACAGAGAACACATTATAAAGGTACAACAGATACCTTTGATTACATTAAATAAATTTTTTTTTTTGCACAAACAAATCCAATATAATCAAAGTAGATGGGAAACAACAAACTGGGAAAAAATTTTTTTTTGTGGCCACTGTCTTTTATATCTAGGTTCTCATTTCTCAAATATATCAAGAATTGAGTCAAATTTATAAGAATACAAAGCATTCCTCAATTGACAAACGGTCAAAGGATACAAGCTGGCAATTCTCAGATGAAGAAATTAAAACTATCTTCAGTCATATGAAAAAATGCTCCAAATCACTATTAATTAGAAAAATGCAAATTAAAATAACTCTGAGTTACTGCCTCATACCTATCAGACTGACTAATATGACAAAAAAGGAAAATGATAAATGTTGGAGGGAATGTGGAAAAATTGGGACATCAATACACTGTTGGTAGAACTGGGAACTGATCCAACAATTCTGGAGAACAATTTGGAACCATGCCCAAAGACCCATAAAACTGTATATCCCTTGACCCAGAAATACCACTATTAAGTCTGTATTCCAAAGAGATCAAAGATACGGGGAAAAGACTTACATGTACAAAAATATTCATAGTAGCTCTTTTTTTGATGGCAAAGAACTGGAAACTGAAGGGATAGCTATCAATTGGGGACTGGCTGAACAATTTGTGGTATATGCTTGCAATGAAATAATATCCCTGTGCCATAAGAAATGACCCAAGAAGATTACAAAAAAGACCTGGAAAGACTTATATGAAGTGATGCAACGTGAAGTGAGCAGAACCAAGAGAATGTTGCACACAGTAATAGCAATAATGTATGATGATCAATTGTGAATGACATAACTATTATCACCAATGTGAGGCTGCAGAACAACTCCAGGAGACTCATGAGACTATCCACTGCTCTAGAAAGTCCATATACACATTGAAACATACGGTTCTTCTTTCATTTCCTCCACGATTTTTCCTCTAGTGTAAGCAATGTTTCTTCTTTTAACTCATGATGAACATGGGATATGTATTGCATGATTACACATGTACGAACAATAATATATTAACTGCTGTTTTGGGGAAAGGGTAGGAGGTGGGAAAAAGGGAGAGAACATGGAATGCAGTATGTCAGAAAAAGATAATTGAAAATTGTGCCATCATGTAATCTGGAAAAGATAGGAAATTTTTAAAAGGCTGCATTTTGCTCTATGGGGTTAAGTGTTTTTTGATTTTCATCAACAAACACAGTGGTGGTGGTGGGGGCACATGTATTCTCTATTCCTAACCAGTGAGGTCTGTAAAGATATAGTCTGTTAGAGGAAATTCTCTTTAATTCCAATTTATCTTTTATATATAGCTTGTTTGTACATAGTTGTCTTCATGTTGTCTTATTTTTCCATTAGACTGAGTTCCTTGAGAGCAGGAATTATTTTTTGCCTATTTTTATATCCCTAGAATTTAGCATAGTCCTGGGTATATAGTAGGACATGAATAAATGCTTATTGAATGATTTATTAAAATCGCATAGTGGAGAAAATAAAGTACTTAGAATCAGGAAGACCTGAATTCAAATCTTGTCTCACTTACTAGCAGTGTGACTCTGCTAATTTGTCTCATCTGTAAAATGTCTCATCATCTCATCAGGACTGTTCTGAGGATTAAATGAGTTAACATATAAAATGCACTTTGTAAACCTTAAACTCTATATAAATGCTATTATTGTTATTATTTCTTCAAAATGCATAGACCAAAGAAACAAACAAATAGGCATATGGGTTGGTAGGTGCTTAGAACTTCTCATCTTTTTGGAATAACATCATCTACCTTTTTTTTTGTTCTTTTGGAATCCTTTTTTTTTTTTAAGATATCTTGAAAACTACCCCCCCCCCCCCATGTGCCTTTAATTTTGTGTCACTGCCAGTGTAAATTTCTTCTGTACATATGTATTTGGTAGGTCCAGTCCCTCTTGCTGACTTTATCATTATAAGAGCCATTTCTATTTCCTCATGTATAATCTAATCCTCATGGGAAGGTGGTGGCATTCCACTGTCATAAGTGTTTAGAGATCATTTTAGTAATACTTGCAGTTCTGTTCCATTTTTCATCCACTTGTTTTCCCTCTCTTTCATGAAGTTTTTTGTGATTGTACATAACAATCCATTTTGAAGGTCAACAGACAAAATCATTGTTATAGTCCTGCTCAATAAGCATTTATTTAAGTGTCTACAAAATTTAAGTTCTTTGCTAAGTGCTGGCGGTAGAAAAAGAGGCAAAAGTATCAAACCACAAGGCAGAAGGAGGTCACCATTTTTCACTACCTCATGCTCAGAAATCTTTGGGAGTCCTGCATAATAGTAGCATATCTAAAGTAGTCTTACTGCTTCCAGAATTGGATCAGAGCTTTCCAAAACAGGCAAAGTTTCAATAGACCAAAAGAAACTTGAAGGAATAAGATAGAGACCACAGGTTCTCTATTCTTAGAAACATTATAGTTCCAGGATTTTTTTTTTTTGCCTATTTAACCCTGCAGATTCACATCTGGAACCACAGAATTGTATGAATTCAAAGGGATGATCTCAGTCCAACACCATCATCTTGCTGAAGAGGAAGCCCAGAGAGAGAAAATGGTCTCATAGCCACAGAATAATAAGTTCAAATTCTCATAGCTACATAGAAGCAAATCCTCCTTTGCTGACTCTCAGCCCAATCTTCTTTAAAAAACAAACAACCAAAACCTTACCTTCTGCCTTAGAACCAATATTAAGCATCAGTTCTAAGGCAGAAGAGTAATAAGGGCCAGGTAATTGGAGTTAAGTGACTTGCCCCAGGTCACATAACTAGGAAGTGTTTGAGGACAGATTTGAACCCAGGTCCATCTATTTCTAGACCTGGAGCTCTATCTACAGATTCATCTAGCTATCCTCCTCTCCCTCCAGTCTTCTTTTAAGTGAGCTTTAATTTTTATCGCAAACTCAAGAATTATTAACAAATCCAAATATCCTATACACAAAGAACAAAAAAGAGGATGATATAGTGAATCTGTGACCTTCTGTTAATAGTTTTAAAAATACATAAACACACACACACATTCATATATTTAATTTAATAAGCTAGCGACAAAAATGTCTATATTTCTGTCTTGCTCTGAACATGTTTGCTTCCTTCTCTGTATTTTTTTACTTTTTCAATTCTTTTTTTCTTTCTTCCTTTTCATCTATTTCCAGTACATTTTCCATCTGTATTTAAGCCAAGGACTTGTGATTTTCTTAGTGTAGGAACTCATTTCATCTACATAGATCACAATTCATCCATGACTTAAAGAGTTAAGAAAGTTGTCTGAGGCTCAGAGATGTTCAGGGTTGTGTCTATGGTCATACAGCTAACTAATCACTGTCAGGGGAAGTGAACCTGACTCCCAAGCCTAAAATTCTACGCACCATGACCTGCAGCTACAAATGAAAGGAGATGTATGTCTTTGTGCTGCTAATATGTTCTCTACTGGAGACTTTTGTGTATTATTAACTAGCCAGGAGGTTGATCCTTTGCTGTGTGTGAACCACGGGGAATCAAAATGATAGGGTGCAATCCCTGCCCCCCCAAGGGCTTAGAATCTCCTTAGGGATATAGGGTTAATGTAGACAAGATGATTATGCAAGGCAGCATTTCAGGCGAGTGGGACTGAGGATAACTGCTAAGAGTTCTGAGGAAGAGAGAGATCACAGGCTGGAGGGAAGGAGGGAAGGTCTCTATACAATCTGAGTTTGGGTCTTGAAGGATAAGTAGGGTTTAGGAAAGTGAAAAAAGATTCAGAGAAATGCAGGTGTCGAGAGGAGAATGATCAAAGGGGCTAATATTGGAATCAGTGAATGAATGAATGAATGAATGAATAAGTACATATCACCTACTATGTGCCAGGAATTGAGCTAGGCTCTGGGGACACAGAGGACAAAAAATGAAATAGTCTTGCTCTTGAGCATCTTATGCTCCATCCCGGTAATGCACAGTGCTTTTGGAGGATGACGAATGGAACATTCCAGCGAGAATCTGGGGTTTGTGCAGGGGAATAAGGCTGAAAAAAGTGGGATGATACTGGATTGTGGAGAGACTAACTAACTTCATGTGAGGCTAGGGAATTTGCATTTTGATCCAGTCCTTTCATCATTTAAAAAAACCTTGCCTGGCTTCCCAACAGCCCGCAGGACAAAGCATCCTGTTTCCCTGGGGATGGCTGGCTTTGGGTGCATGCATGATTGGTTCAATAATTAGGTGGGAAATGTTCGGGGCAGGTGCAAAGGAGCAGTGTGAGCACGCCCAGACTCATTTCTAGCAATTACCAACTGCCATGGCAAACTGGGGGCTGAACCTTGGCTTGACTGGCAATCGTGTAGATATCAAAGGGGAGATTAGTTTGGAGTCCTTAACAATGTTATATTTGCTACCAGTGCTCAGGATCTACGCCTCTAAGGCTGTCAGCTTTATATCTACTTCTTTTTATCAATACCAGCAAATAATTCTCTAGACATTTATCATTTTAAACTGTCACAGTCCAGTGCCTTTCCCAACGACCAAAATCAATACTGATCTCAGTTTGAATACTTTTCTGACAAGGTTCCTATTTGTAGATTCACAAGTAGAACTAATGTGTGTTAGAGCTATTCAGCCTGGCATTTTGCAGCTCCATTGACACATTAAATATAGGCATTCACCACGACTATTAACCTTACAACTATTAAGTAATAAAAATCCCACATACATATTTATTAGCTGAATATCATACTCAAGCATGATGCCTTACCAAAAGAGAGAATGAAGTGGAGAGGGAAACAAGCCTGCCTGCCTCAAGTTCACTTTGCCCCTCATGGAAAGCACCAGAAAAGGATGCAGAGGCAAGAATCATTTGAAAATACTGAAATGTTCCAGCGGATCCCTTTGGCTTCCAGAACAAAATAACAACAATAATAAACCCCCTCTTCTGCTTGACATAGTAAGCCTCTCCTGTTCTAGCTTCCACCTGCCTTTCCAGCCTTAGCCTATCTGATTCCCCATTTTTATACTCCACATTCTACATTCTAGCCACTCTGTCCCACCTTTGTGCCTTTGCAAAGACTCTCTCAAGCCCTTAAATTGCTCCATGATCACCTCTGCCTCTTAGCAACCCTTGTTTCCTTCCAGGTCCACTTCCAGTGATACTTGACACACAAGGACTTTCTGGATTCTCCCACTTAGCAATTCCCCACCCTAAATTATTTGGTGTATTATCTGTATTGACTTATCTGGGTCTACGTGGCTTCCTTCTAGTAGAATGTAAGCTTCATGAGGTCAGGAACTATTTTTATGTTTGCCTTTGTATTCCTTGCCCATTGCACTGTGGTAGGTATTTGATAAATAATGGTTGAAAGGTCAGTAAATTAATGGATAACCCCAATGGGAAGATCTCAATTAACCTCAAGAGAGTAAAGAAGATTCACAATGAGATGACTTGAGTTCAAACCACTTATCAGCCACCCATTAGCTGGATGACTCTGGCCA